>NW_007726301.1:775120-785016 GCF_000696425.1 Galeopterus variegatus | reverse complement strand
CTCAGGCTGCTTCTACTCAGGGCGGAAAGTGGCAGCAGCCGGCGGGTACAAGCAGATCACATGGCGAGAGGAAGCAAGAGAGAGAGAGGGTGCCAGGGTCTTTTTAAGCAATGAGCTCTTACGGGAACTAATAGAGCGAGAACTCACTCATTAATCCCCCCTCCCCTAGGGAGAGCATTAATCCATTCCCCCATGAGTCAATCAGTTTCCAACACTGCCACATTGGAGATCAAATTTCCACATGAGTTTTGGAGGGGACAACACATCCAAACTCCATCAGCTACTAAACAAGCAGGAAAAAGGGGGGGGGGAATACAAGGGAAAGGCAGAGAGCAGGAGAATTCAGACAGCAAGAAAGTGGTGAATGCAGAGGATTCCACCAGATAAGTGAGAAAGCCCAGCAGGAAAGAGTGGGCTAAGATAAGAGACAGGACACGGAGATTAAGGCATGGAGTGGTCATTGTCAGTCACTTAGGTAAGGAAGGATTGATGCTAAATAAAATGCATATTGTCCATTTGTAATTCTGGTAGTTTAAGTTATTTATGATAAGCCTAGGTGTTTCATTTAATCTCATTCGATTATAGTTATAATCTTATTTATTACCTGCAACCAGTTATTCTCAATTACTATGTATAGAGGATGTCTTATCAAGGGGTAGAAGTAATATAGCTTCACCTTTAATTCATTGTCACCCAATATACATGAACTTCTCTTTGTTGGAATCTTCCTGGTGGCGCCTGGCTGTACTTAGCATTGTTCTCAACTCTATAAGCATTGCTGTGTCCATTTATAGGAAGGGAGGCAATTCTTTCCCAGAAAATAAGAGACAATTTAAATGCTTTGGATTAATTAGCTGTGAAAAAGGGCATGGCTCAGGTAGGTATTGGGGAAAAACCAATCACATACGTACATGCTTCTCTCTCCATTCCCAGTGCTCCACTCTAGTCTAAGGCACCATCATCTCTTACTTGAACTGCTCAATAGTCTCTTAGCTCCCTTCCCCACCTCCACCTTCAATCTCTCCAGTTATGCACAACATACAAAGTGAACTTGTAAAAATATTGTCCCTCAGCCTCTGCTTAAGCTTTTCAATGTTTTCCCATTGCACCGAGGATAAATTCCCATAACGACGTATGCTGTCTTACCCCCGTGTATCTCATCTTTAGGTTCAGCTGTGCTGATCTTCATTTTTCTCCTCAGGTGTGCAAACTCTTTTCCATCCCTGGACCTTTATGTTTGTCCCCATTCTTCATCAGGCTGACCAATACTCATGCTTCCTGTCTCAGCATAAGTACCATCTTTCTCAGAGAAGCTTTCCCAACCCCCACCCTAGGCCAGCTCACTCTGTTACATGTGCTCACTGCATATTTTACTTCTATATATATCAATTCATGTAATTATACTTTAACATTCATGTGTGTAATTATTTGTATGCTGTCTATGACCCCCTTGGCTGCAAGTCCTATGAAAACAGAGGCCATGTCTACCTTGCCCATCACTCTTTCCTCAGTGCCTGCCGTGGGTCCTACCACATGGCAAGCACTCGATATAGTGGGTGAATGGGTAAACGAGATTCTCATTTCCAACATCCTAGACTTGTTTGTAAGCCCAAGGAGTCTGCCTCAGGTGGAACACATGCAATGCTTTCTACACATTTATTTGCTCTGATGGTAGGATTGAGGCAGCAAGCCTGGGAGCCTGCCACATGCAGAGCAGCACCTGCCGTTGTCCCCCTGAAAGCAACGTGGTGCTGTGTCCAAAACCTTTTCATCTGGCTTCTCTAAGCTGAGAATCTGTGTCCCTTTTTTGTTAAGATGGAATCTAGCTGAAGAGCACAATGTAGTTAGGGTCAAAGAGAAGCATTATATACAGCACATTGTATAAAACAAAGGAGACAGTTAAGACCTTTGGTTCTCCAGTTAACACTACTTTCTTCATGAAAAGTCTCATATTATTCTCTCCTGATGTGGTTTAGAGTTCAATTGCAGTCTTTTTCAGACTCGTCACTATCTCTCATGCTTTATTCTGAAACAGTGTCCAAAATCCATACTTCTTAGCCCAATGACTCACTTCTAACATCCTGGGATGACTGTCTCAAGGAGTTTTGAACATATGTTGCCAGTTAGGCTATTGTGGCATTTGGCAGGGCTAGATTCAATATAATGCAGGTTCCTGCTGTCTTCCTATTTCCTAAACATTATTTTAAAGATATTGACATAAGCTAGCCTATTACATGTGCTTGTTTCTTTCTAGTGGGGATAGCGACTAGGGAAGACAGTGCACTGTCAACTCCATCATAAGTGGTCAGATAGAATTCTTACCATTTGATGATTCTCTTCTAGCAGCCATACCTGCTTGTAGCTTTCAAAATTCATGCTCACTGATGGCATTAAACACTTAGGGCCTCTCATCACAAAAGGACACCACATATACAATTATCTTCCCAATGAATAGACCAGCCCATGTCCATGTCATCTTTAATATTTAAACATACTTTACTGTCATTTGTATCTGTTTACTCAGTGGCCATCTGCAAAACCAATGTGAACAAAAATGGAATTTGTGAAGCAAGAAAAATATACTGAGAATCATTGAGTTGGACAGATCTAGTGGGAAGGTTGCATCTATTCAAACACCTGTCTTCCACCCTCCCACCATCTGTGCAGTCTCTGCACCCTTCGCTCTCACTACTCCCCCTTACAATTACCCTGTCAAGAGGCGAGTGCAGCTCAGGTGGATTTAATGCGGGTTTAATATGGCCCATGAGTTTCATGTTGATTTCCTTTAAGTAATCATTTCTGTTCTTGCTATAAATCTATGTCTACGTGTCTATGCTTAATTTGGATGATGAGTCCATCTAAGGCAAGAGCCAGTTTATATGTTTTGTAAAGAGACTAGATCAAATAAGCAGGTGATAGGCCTTCCAAAGCTGTAAGTGAAAACAGCGGAATGATGCATAATTCACAGGTTACAGTGAAGTTAAAAGAGAAGGTTAATATTTTAATGCGTTATTAATAATTCTTCCACTCAAATTCTCGATCTGAATCTAATAATCGTCTATATATAGCTATAAATGAAAGAGAAGGAGCCGGTATACAATCCAGACCTATTATATGTTGTTGGGTGTATTGCTGGAGAGTTTATGTGCATTTTCTCATCTAATAAAACAACTCTTCAAGGTAAGTATTTAAAAGACAAGGAAATTGGTATCAGAAAGTTTGAGTTTCTTAGACAAGCCTAAGGTCACCCGATTCAAAAGTGTGCGTTCTTTCCTGTAAGCAGTCGTATCATTTACCTGGTGACAGTAAATCAATCTGGGTGATTCAACCTCACCTCATCATGTGTGATATATTATGCTGTTTCTCCTGTAGAAGACAAAAAATGATTAGAAAAAAAATAGGTATTGTAAGAAATTGTCCCCCCGTTACCTAGATATGATGTCATTAGAGCTCAAAATTCATTCATCTAAAGCATATTCTTTGATTGCCAACTGTGTGCCAGGCATTGGGATAAACATTTTGGATAGAATGATAAGCAAGATGGAAATACTTTCCATTCTCACGCATCTGAGTGTCTGCAGAGGACAGTGCAATGCAGATTGGCCTCAGTGGATTCTGGAGTGGTATGTGGCTCAGTGTTGCCTGCCTTAGAATGTGAGAAACCAAGTACAAATACATATCACTTCTTTGAAATAAATTATGAAATTTAAGGAAGGTGGCAGGATCAGTAATGTTTTATATTTAGTCAGGCTTAAATATTTATTTTATTATATATACCTCAACCATGATATTTTATGAATACAAGACAAATTGTTAAAGAAGTTTGTGGTTGATTTTCTGAATTTGTCAACATGTTGACACTACCAAGTACCTTTATATTTTGCAGGTATATTGAAGAAAGTCATGATTAACCTTCGATGACAATGCATAGCACCTCAGTACAAACAAAGAAATTCCTGTTTAGTGAAGTACTCAGAATCATTCAGCAGAATACACAGATCTTACGTCCTTCCCAAAGGAAAATTTACCTCCTTCCCTGGTTCCTGAGCCTGCAGTGGAGAATGGCACTCACTTCCCATCCTTTGACTTAGTAAAGTCAATCAACAAATTCATAAGAGGTACATGGAGCATGTCACATCAATTACCTTGCTGTTTAGATAAAATGTGCTTTGTGTTGCAGTCAAATTAGACACTCATTATACATAATTAGCCCCTTACATAGAACAGCTGCTGGCTTTTACAATGCTTTCTATCCAGGGCTAAGTGCACGCATTGTTGCTGTTTACTATGAGCAAACTTAATCAAATCTGTGCTGATCAAACCTGTGATATATGCATCATTTAATGTGATGATCAAATATGGAAAAGAAGTACTTAGAGAAAAGGATATTATGTTAATCATCACTTAGAAAAGTTGACTCTGAAGTAATTATACTAAAAGGCATCAGGTTATTGTGTTAGAAAATAATTTTAATTTTTTAAAAAAATTTAAATTCTCTTAATTTAACACTAAATATTGTTTAGTGGTTGTTTAACAAAAAGAGGAAACTGTTTCCCATCGGTGTGTGTAAAAGGCTAAAGAGACAATTGAATCATCAGGATGAGCCTCATGGATAAACAAGGAATCAAGAAATCTCAGACTTTACTATGACTTTAAAATTTTGCTGACACTTATTCTCTATTTTTGCCATTTGTAAAATTGCAAAATAACTGTCAACAAGTTTGTGTGTGCAGCACTTCAGATACTTTAGAATGGAAATTATTACCACATATACACAAAACATAATTCTAAGCATATATGTAGGTACTTCAAAAAGTTCATGAAAAAATAGAATTACAGATAACACAAATATTTCCATGATCATTTTGAATTACCCTCAAGGATCTAAATTTAAACACTATAATGGTTTGTATTTGCCACAAAATCAGAGATCTTGTGGTGGATTCTGTTAGTAATGGTTTATGTATTTAGAGAAGTGAGAAAAACTTAGGGGAAATTTAATGTTATCATTACAAGCAGTATTCTGCCACCTTTTATTTTTGAAATGTTTGCATTTCTCATTCACTGTATTAGAGATACACTAGAATTGTAAATTACTGTTTTACAAATAAGATAATTGAGGAAAGGAAACCACAAAGTCACAGATGAGGAAATATATGCAGTTCTTTAGTTTATACATTTTATTCCTCATCTCACACTGATAAATAGAGATGTGGAAATTTAACATACCATATTTTGGACTGAAAAGGTCTAAAATTAAAGCTGTGTCATAAGCACAATTATTATTTTTTTTTAATTATAAAGGAAAAATTTGGTTAAGGGGATATATTCAAATTTTCACAGCCAATATGTAATATTTCTACTAAATCAGCTTTCATGGACTATTCTAAATACCATTCATGACACTGCAGTGATGTGTTTTGGAGCGATATACTTTGTAGAACTGTTGGGGAAGTTAGAAATTATATATTCATCTACCATATATGTATGTATGTGTGGGTGTATTTACACACACTGAATAGAATTTCAACAAATGTTTGTTGTTGATACACATTATATTTCCCTTAATGGGTTCATTTTTGGAAGTTTGTGTATTCAGGGCTGATAGTATACAAGCAGGCTTGTTAAAGCAGTTGTTTATGGCTGGCATCCTTATTGATGTATCCAGCAAGCATTCATTCTTATTGGTTAATGCATATATCAGATTGATTATTAAATATTTTGGTTATCACTCTGAGTGCATATATTTTAATATGTTCTATAGAATGCCTTATAAACCATTGGCAGTAATAACTATTATTGTTAACTATTAATTGTTAATTACTAGTTAACAGTTAAATAACAGTACAAGAAAAATGGAGAAAGTATTTATTTGTGGAAACTTGTTTCAGCACATTACTGAGAGATTAACTTTGTAAACAGGAGGAAAAAACCAGAAACACTGTTATGTTCAGGTTAAACAGAGAATCATGTAGTGAAGCAGGTCAAAACAAATTGTGTCTATTTAATTGTGACAACGGTTGGGGACACAGAAATCTCTGTTTGTGAAGATGAATATTTCCACCCTCTAGTAAGAGAATGCTTCACTTTACTCACTAAGAAATCCCTATTTGATGGCAATATTTTTTAACATCTTCAGACTGAATAGATGAGATCTCTTTCTTTCTTCCTCTCTTACGCTTTCCGCATAGATCAGAAAGAAAAAAAAATGACTAGCTATTTAATGCAATTAATCAAAAATACCCCAAAGTCATAGTTTTCACAAATGCTTTAAAAATGAGATATTTTTTCAAAGTTAAATATTCTAAATTTTCACCTTTTGTGACTTTGGTGGATGAGTTTTTCTATATCACTTTTATATACATTTTATATACATTCTATTTCAGTAGAGTTGACACAGCTGAACTGGGATAAAAAGAATAATTTGGTCACCATTTATTTGGGGAGAAAATAATTAACAATTATTTCTTTATAAATATCATTCAATTAAATTAACTAGTTCTCAGTATAACTGCTTGACTTCATTCAACCTGTTTTTTCAAGTTAGTCTGACTGAATAGATCACTTCAAAATACTTTTTTTCTTTATTCCCTTTTATAAAACAGAACCCTGTAAAATTGAATTAAAAAAATCATAAAATATCATTCTTGCTTATTCTCAGCTTCTGGAAGAAATAAAACCATTCATCATGAAAGAAAGTGAAATCATGTTTAAAGTATGGTTGGCTAAGGTTATTCTACAACCATAGGTCTTAGTTGTCTTATAAGCATCACCTTTACGGATAACTTCATGATAACTTATTCCATCTGTAGAAATGCAGGAACCCTCAACCTAAAAATATATTTAAATAATTTCCCACTGAGTATTTCTTACTCCAATCTAAGTGACATAGGAAATTTTAGCTTACAATTCTGTAAATGCACTTTAATGATTAGGAAAACAGAGCCCATGAAGTACACGGGCTTTTAAAAAAACACTTTAAGTTAATACTTTCAAATCAAACAAAAAAAAATCACATCATCAAAATGTATTTAAAAGATCTCAAGCATCATTTTTTTATACTTTCAAATTACATATTGGAGTGAATGAAAGAAAGACAGAAACAGAGAGGTAAGTAGGTATGAAGGAAGGAAGGAAGGAAGGAAGGAAGGAAGGAAGGAAGGAAGGAAGGAAGGAAGGAAGGAAGGAAGGAAGGAAGGAAGGAAGGAATTATTTATGCTTTTACCAGGAAAATAATGAAAAGAGGTTGCGTTGGCTACTTAGGACAAAAGCTGATCCGGAGTAAGACTTCATGCCAACAGAAAGATGTTGAATGTTCTTTCTCTCATTTCTTAGAGATGTTTTGGTACTTAACATATTGATATATTCTGATGATTTTCCTGAAGGATATTAAAATTATCATAGTATAAGTATACAGCTTTCACTGCTCAGGCCAATTTGTTGTCTTTTTTTAAGAAAAACTAAAATCCATATTATCCTTTAGAAATTTGTTTGTTTTCTAGTCTAAAGAAAAAATTAAAAGAAAGTCAGTGCTGACAGTAGGTCATTTCAGTGTGCAAAGACTGGGAAAATGCAAAATTTCTATGGTTTTTGTTGATAGCAATGTATGTGATGCTACCACAGAGAGCTCTGTTAAAAAGGTAAAGAGCTGGATGACTGAAAAATAATGGGAAACATATATCCGAATCCCGATTCACAGAGTTCCCATTGAAGACATTAAAAAAAAAAAGGTAAATCTGTCCAAAATTATGTAAATGAAGCATATATAATCTGTGTCTAGATGACAGTGTTTTCAGCTCTCTTCTCCCTTTTGTTATGACATACTTCCAGGTTTTATCACAGAGAACCAAAGAGGAAAAACCACTTAAGTATGCAAACTAAGGCACATGTTCAGAGAGGAAGGATTTAAGGCATTGTGCATTAATCAATCAAATTTAGAAGAGGTTTTCATTAGTAAATTTATGTATGGGCCAATCAAGTAGGGATAACCATCAGTAAAAGTTGAGAGTGGGAGCAGTTAACCTATTAGGGTCATCTTCGTGAGTTCTGATTAAGATTCATATGGAGAGTTATTTTTAAAAATCGGGTGGGCCACTGTCTGATTTTCAACTAGGAACTGAACACCACTGGTTCATTCACCTGTTGAAAACAGTATGATCGAACACCCACTGTATGCCAGTTATTATTGCATCTGTAGGCTGGATACCATTGGAGGTGCTAGAGGGAAAACCAATGAACAACTTTTGTTCTGTTTTCTCAAACTATTATGGCTCAAGAAGGAAAATGAATGAGAGCAGTAAGAAGATGACAACAGAGGATACTTTCAGGAGAGCAGGGGAGGAGGGAGGATTTCAGTAGTAAGATACACTACCTGGAGATGGTCATCAACGCCTTTATATTCTGACCACTTATTTTTACCTAGAGTCAAAGAGGTAATTGATTTACACCAAAGCTGGTAAATGAGCTACGCAGGACTATTAACCAGGTTGCTTCCTTGGATTCTTAATACTGAGAGGTCTGTGGACTGAGAGGTCTGTGGAAAGAGTCAGGCCTGGGCTCCACTTCCAGCTTGGCCACTGAGCTTAAGTTTCTCAACATTTCTGGTCCTTAAGAACCTCCTCTGTACAACAAGGAACTAAAAAACTCTCCCAGCTCTCATTTTTATTATTCTGAATCCCGACCAGTCACCACAAATATATGCTACTGATTAAGGGTAAAAATGTCTGGCTTAGCCCTACAAACGGCTCACAAAAAGTCTTTTTTCCATTCCTAGAGAAAATAGCTGACAATTATTCTGCTGTGGGTGAATTAGTAGCATCACCTTTAAATATACAACAGAAAACCCTTCTTTTTCCTATAAATGTGAATTAAGGGCAACCCCAAACCAAATATTTGCTAGGTTGTACTTTATAACAGCTTCTAAGTTACTTGCTTAAAAACAAATAAGTTTGTTTTATTTTTCAGCTCTAAATATGAGCAGATATATTCAAATAACACAGTCTTCTTATACACATTAACTTTTCCAAATCAGATGTTGAACCTCAAGCTCAAAAGAGAAAATTATTTCTTTACACCAAATTTGGTATGGAGCAGATTTTCCATGATCCAAGGCTTCAAATATTTGCTTGACTCAGAAAGACCTTTCTCAATTATCTGTCATTCTTGCTCAAATTCAGACAGATGCATGAGATCAGACTCATTCTGAGTCAAGCCAAGCTCTTTAACTTGCCAAAAGTTTTCTTTGTGGAAATAGGAGTGTGGTGCAGGGAGGATTGGATGACACTCTTAACATGAATAGTAAATATACAGGTTTTTTTTTATTCCTCCTCTCTTATGAGGTATATGATTGCAGGTGCTGGAGTCTGAGCAAGAAAATTGAGATACGTTTTCCTTGAATTCAGGTATATTTATATGCCCTTCTTAAAAAAAAAATCCCTTGGGTTTCTACTTCTAAAGCTTTTACCTGGTCTTGCTGCTTGTTTCCCTCTGAGGTAATATCCCTGGAGTCTGCAATCACTGATCATAGCTTCAAGTGCTAAAATATCAGTAAGAATGTAGATTTTAGTATCACGGAGAGGAATAAGTACAGAACCAGGAGAGCTTATCTGGAACTAAGGCCTTATTTAGGAATAATGAAAACCACCTAATGTATGTTATTAGCATTTGGGTTTCAAAGCAGAATACATTTTAAGTGCTTGCTTTCAAGCTTTGCTGTAGTTGTAGCACTTTGTTAGGGCTTGGTTTCTTTCCTAAATACTACAATTGTTTGTAGGTCCAGAAAATGTATCATGGAATGTCATAAGTACAGAAATTTTAAGATCACTCAGTTAACGGAAGTATCTTTTCTTACCTCTCATGACCTTTACACCTTTGGGATTTTAGAATAGGGCTTATTA
>NW_007726301.1:751438-774717 GCF_000696425.1 Galeopterus variegatus | reverse complement strand
AGTATCTTTTCTTACCTCTCATGACCTTTACACCTTTGGGATTTTAGAATAGGGCTTATTAATGCCTAATAATATAAACCTACCAGAACTTCTTGCTTCATGGTGAATTAAAGAGTTTTTCTCTTATTATTATCTTTGTGTTTTCTCTCTCCTAGTAGTTTGAAAATGCAACTCTCTGCTCCACACGAATAATTTGCTCCTTGCAAATTACAGTATTTTTCTAAAAAGGAAAATTACTACTGCCCTTGCAGTAGTAATTCCTTTCTTCGACTCCCCCCTTCCTTGCCTGCCTCAAGTTTCTTCAAATGCCATTCCTGTCCTATTCAACCATCTGTTGTTGCTTGTAGGCTCTATAAGTCCCAGCTGGCAGGAGCTTTTCCACCCCGGCTCTCCTAAGCTTTTCTTCACTGGCTCCTATGCTCGAGCCACCAACAGCAAGCAGCCTGGCCCCCTCCTCCCTGGGCTGCCTCACGTCCTTCCCACCACTCCAGGAAGATATTTTGCACTCTCAAGTTAACCACCAGACTGGAACTTTTCAAAGCTCCTGGGCCTCCTCTCCCTCTCTCTTTCTCTCTCTCCCTTCCATGAGTGGTGATCAGAGCCAGTGCACATCTTTTGGAGTTGGGGTGGGCCAGCAAAAGCTTCTGGTTTTGCCTGCTGGAAGATCACCTCTTCCTTTTGGTGGAGGCATTGTGCTCTTCGGGGAGCTTGTAGTGGGGCTGTCACTCTCCGCCCGGTTCAGAGGGTTTTTTTTTTTTTTATATTGTCCCTGTCAGTTAGCAGCCCAAGGTTACTGCCAGCTCTCTGTCAGGGCTTTGATTTTTGTCAGCTCTGGCCAGGTCCTTTTAGTTATCTGCTATCTTTTCAGCTTTGTTCAGGCTCAGCTCCACTTGTCTACTAATTAGCTCTTTGGAGATTTCCCTTTTAAAACTCACTATCACAGAGGACAGGAACCGTTCAAAAGTTTTGTGCTTCATAGAAATTCCATATTCATTCATATCCTGTATAGCCATATTTTTAAAATTAAAAGTGGCAGGTCAGGCCAATTTAAGGTATAGAAGTAACATCATCTATAAAGAGAGACCTTCAGGTTCTTGATCAGGTATGGAGGTGAGTGACAGGGAAGGAAAAGGTTTACATCAAAAAACACTGAGGGGTACAAATTAAAAAGAAACTATCACTCTGTATAACATATTCACATTTTCTTTATCTTCTGGTGTGCAAATATTGTGCTAGCTGAATATAAAAGTAGCACAACTTTAGGGTACAAAAAAAAAACCACACTGTAATAACATCAAGAGTGGTCTTACATCAAGGAGGGCCCTGAGGATGTCTTTGTTGTCAACTTCAGAAGAAAAGAGAGGAACAGAAGAGGAAACTGGCAGAAGGAATAGATGCCAAAGAGAACTCAAAGGATTAGGTCCGGGTGAGGTGATCGGTATTCGAAAACAGTCTGCCTTCTGGCTCTGATCTAAGGGAATAGGCTGGCAGCCAAGCCAGAGGGCATAGCAGCACAAACACACCTTCAGCACACTGCTAGAGGGTTGCCTCGGTGCCTTAGAAATAGTGCTAGCAATTAGAAATAAAACTCTATAAGAGCAATAGGCAAACCACTCTATTTATGGATAAAACTGCTTTTTACATAATTCCCAACCTGGTTGTCCCCTCCACACAAACTTACCCTCTCTTTTTCTTCTTTTTTTATTTTTTGTAAGCCCCCCTTCTTTTTTATGCTCCTATGTACATTTCTCTTTTGCTAACTTAGTGCTGTTGTAAGTTGCACTTACATTGCATTTACACACTGTTAATGCCTGCAAGATGAAAGCAAAAACCTTTGAATATATTAATGTTATAACACAGATGTCTTACTTTTTACTCTTTTTTTTTTTAGCAAGTTGATGTGGCTAATAATGATGCAGATTGTGCTGGATGGATGTGCAGATGAAACAGGGGAATACAGATTAAATAAAAATTTCTTCAAAGCTTACTTTTGCTTCATAATTTAACTTCTGGGCTTGTCTCAGTGGTAGTAGGTGCGACCAGGCATCATAACATTGTTCTAAAACATCTTGGCATCACAGAGAAACAATCACCCAAACAGAATTGCTATACTTCTTCACAGCCCAAGGAAAATAATAATGGGGAAAATAAAGCCTGCCAGTGGCTCTGTACAGCAGGACCTGCCCGAACTGCTAACCATGGGGGAGCTGTGAGAAATAGGGACAAAGGTTCGTGCTGAAGCAGCTATTTGCTGAGTACTGTCTTTCACTGTTTGTGGCTACATTCAAAGTGTCAGCAGCCACTTCTTCCAGATATTGAATGTAGTGTATCCCAGAGGTGATCACATTCTCCCTCTAGAAACATCCATGGAATGCCTCAATCATCATGCTCTTTAAATCAACGAATAAAGGGGGCACTGATGACATAAGGCCTTGGAGCAGGCACAATCAACTAGCCTTTCTTTTTTTTTTGTCTTTTTCCGTGTCCAGCAACGGATCACAACCCTCAGTGTCGCCCCCGTACCAGACCGGGGACCGGCAACTGGATTGCAACCCTTGGTGCTGCTCCCGTGCCTCGCTCAGCCAGTGAGCGGGAACTGGTCTGTATGTGGGATCCGAACCCTCGGGCGGGAGCGCTGCCGTGCTTCCCAAGCGGCGCACTATCCAGTGCGCCACCGGGCCGGCCCATCAACTAGCCTTTCATGTATCTGTCCATCCAAGAAGCATTTATGAGCATGCCAGTTCCATGCCAGGGATTTTGCTAGGTCCCCAGGATATGAGGATGGGTGCGACACAACCCCTTCCCTCAAGGAACTCAGAGTCGAATGGAAAGGACATCTGTAAACAGAAACCTGTAATATCTCTTTGGGAGGAAAGACAGAGTGCAGTGGATCTCAAGGAGGGAAAACACTGCCTTCCAGGCCAACTGTGTCAAGACTGCATCTGGGGGCTGCATCATTAATGTGTGAGGAGAGGCTTCCATGCTACACAAAGGGGATGCAGAGGCCCGAAGTCATGGATGGGGCGTGGCACCAGCGAATGGTGAGAGTGTTGGCGTGGCCAGAGCTTAGGCTGCATGTGGGGTGGGAGCAGGGGTACAGCGAGAGGCAGTGAAGAAAGCGGGCATGGAGCACATTCTACATTGAATCACATGCTAAGCGAAGGCATTTAGAATTTTCCCCACAGGTAATAGGAAGACAACTTAAAAGCATTTAGAATTTACTCTACAAGTAACAGGAAGCCAACTGGAAGCTTCCAGCAAAGGGGAAGGTTGACGTTCGAATGTCCTTTTTACCGTTCTCTGATAGCTGTATGGAAAGGACATCAGCCCCTCTAGAACAGACTGGTACAAGGAGACTTTTTAGGACGTGTGCAGTTCTTCAGACTGGGACGACAGTAGCCAGCTGAAGAAAAGAGGCCGATTCAAGAGAAACTGAATAACTGTATATTAGCAGAATTGAACTTCAACAAAAAACTTTTGCTAATGGGACCTCATTCGCCAACCCCTTTGGTACTCTCTAATCTGCAGTGGGCAGTTCTGAGGTAACCTGCTGAGAATCCCAGGGTTCTTTCTCAGTGAAAGGAACTTGGTTCATAAGGTCTTATAAGATACATGAAAGAAAGGTCATTCTTCCCTCTCATTGTGAGCTCTGTGAAGAGAGACAGACCATGTCTTATCCCCCGTGCCACCTCTCCCAGCACCTCAATACAGCAGTGACAACAGCACATACTTCGTAATGTTTGACCAAATGAACAAATCCAAATGAGTGGCAAAACTGGAATGCAAAAACTCCCCACTCGTTGTTTTTAAAAAGCATTGCATTTGCTTAAAATAGTTGCAAATCACTTTATTTTATTTTGAGAGAGGAGAAGTAACCAGTTTATTGTAAACAGCAACAAAGCTGCCCTCTCGTGCTATTTGGAAACGAGTGTCCACCCTTCTAGAAATAAGGCTAAGTATATGTTTTCAGGTAGTGGCCTCTCATGCTGATATTTTTGCCTCCCAAGTGACACACACAGCATGCATATGTGGCTACATGGCAGATTTCCTTCAGAGAATGACTGTCTAGGCCTTGTGCTTTTTGGAGGTGGTGAGCTCTTGATGCTGCAAGAGAATTGAGCCATTGCCTCTGCTGATATTACTGAAAAAACAGTAGGTAAACTTGGCTGACAAGGACGGTTGAGCAGGCACTACCTTGCACAAGTATGACCTGCTGAGGAGTAAATGGTGACTGAAATCTAGGAGGTGTGTTCAACTTGAGGGGGCCTTTTTTAAAAATCACATGTAACTGCTAAGTAGGAGAATAGGGCCCTAGATTTTAAGATTAAAAAAACCAGAGTGAATGGAGAAGAGTACTGCTGAGACCAGTTTCCTGGACAGTGCCCCAAATCTACCTATGCCCTAGCCTGCATAGTGTCCTTTTTCACTGTCTTCCTCTTACTTCTGTGGTTTTCAGGCTTCCTTTTAGCCTTGCTGTTTGGACCTCCTTTCTCACACTCAACTTGGCTGGTACAGTTTTAAAGGGGCCTAAAAGGGAACAAGCGCACAGTTGTCCTTAAACACGATTGACACAGCCATCTGTCAGGCGTTGAGGATGTCTGGGAGAGATTGCTTTCCATGCTCATCTGGCCAACTGGTCGGATGCAGGACCCTAATAATTACATTATCAGAGCAGTAGCATCATCCACTGAATGAAACGTCAGACATCACTTATGGATGAAATGAGGTCAGAAGAGGTCAGAAAAGACAAGAGATGAGCTGGCCATGACAGCTGTCCAAGCTGCCCTGGAGATACAACATCTCAGCTTCGGAGCTGGGGCTGCATCTTCCCAGGAAGGAGAGGTTCTATCTACCAGGACCACTGTTGCCTCCTGGTGTTTCAACCCCAGGTTAAATCTCCTGGGCAAAGAACACTCCTGGAGGAGGAAAAACTAGGGAAAAATGAGCAAATGCTGTTTTTGAAATAGTGAAAGCATCAACTTCAGATTTGTGCTCTTCTTGTGAGCTTTACTGCCAGTCTGGGAGCTCCACGAAAGCAACTATTGTTAACATTGTGGTCAGTCCTTAAATTAAGCATCTGTCTGAATGAAAGCATGCATGCAGGCACAGACTGACGATTTGATGAGTGAAAAATACATGCAACCTGGCATAGAGAGCCGGGAGAGAGCTTTTAAAGAGCAGCTCACATGAAAGAAAAAAAAAATTTTAAGTATAGTTATATAGTTAAACAATTAGTTCTACTCCTGTGAATCATAGTTCACCACTGTCTGCCTAAGTTTTTTGAATAGAAATGTGAGGTTAGAGTTTCACTTGGAGAATTATAATAGGATTTACTCTATGTTAACAAGCATGAAACCACAAATGAAACCTTAAAACAACATTATTTCATCCTTGTATAAATTGCCCCTTACCTAGCTCCAGAAACAAAAGAGAATAGATTCAGATCCTTAAATTTATCATTCATATAATTTCTATTTTCCTGCCTAAGAAAATAGCATATTGCATTGAGATATTCCCCGATTATCTGTTGCACAAGCCCCTTTTAATTTCACCTTAAATGTTATCCCAGTTAAAGCCACCACTTAGAATGAAATGCAAATATAATACATACATTTTTGGTGAAAAATAATAGTTAATATTAACCTTAAGGAATTAAAGGTTAAAGAGCAGAGTTTCTATTTCCAAGTGTAATAAATCTGTCCAATTTGGAGTCAAGGTTTTAAATACATGTCTAGAGCTTTTTGTTGCAAACATAATGAGATCAAGAATGTTTCATTCTAGAAAGGAAAAAAATGCATTTCTAAAATTCAAGCACTTCCAGCATATTGCTCAGTTGCAAACACAGCTTCCTTTGGTTACACTTTATTTTAATGCTATTCTTTTCACAGATGAAAGTTTCATTTTTAAAAAAGGGTACAAGAATATGTAGATAGTATGGGAGTGATCGCTAGGAGGGATAGCAATAGTTTATGTGGTCTGGGAATTCTCTTCTATGTCACCATCCTCCCCCTTCAGTGAGTGCAGAAAAATAATTGGCCAACATAATTAAATATGAATTTGCATAACTTCAGATTCTGAACGTCTGATCAGTCCGTTGATAGGCTAAAAGGGGTGCTTCACCAGCACTGTATTTCGAAAGCAACGTGGAAAAAGCTGTACTTTCTTTGATTTGTGAAGAGATGCTTCTTCTGTAAATAAGGAGCACACACTTGACATTTCCTTAGGAAGTCATCTGAAACCTTAGAATATATTTATCACAAATGCATGGGGGCCTGACAATAAATTGTAGTCCTTTAGTCCTAGTTTTCCCCACTAGCACTTATATGTTCATAAAAGGAAGAAGTTTTCAGCTTATATGGAAGACAGCAGTACCACAGAACTAAAACAAAACAAACAAAAAACCCCATAACGTAGTAGTGATCAAAAGTTAGAAAACAATTCAATAATTTACTGAAGACCTGTGGTGGGCAGACTTTTTTAACAGGCACTGTGAAAAAGTATAAATAAAATGGTAAATAGACATTTTCCCCTCAAAGGGTCTACAGTCAAATGAAGAAACACATATAAAGACATGTATGTGAATGTACAAACAGCACATATATTTTTAAAAATCAGAGCAAGCAAAACCAATCACAACCGAACACACATGAGTTTGTACAGAGGCAACCCACCAACACGCTGATTTCATCTGAAATGGTCTCAGAACTTCAACTGCCAGGCACGCAAACACAAGCTGGATGACAGCATTGTCCACAATATAAACTTGCCCGTTTTTTGTCAAAACATTTATTAAATGTGAGATAAAACAGTAGTTACATGGTTTGATCATATAATAAAAATTTAATAAAATTAATCCCTTAATTGATTAACTCATCCTGTTGATTGTTTTAAAAAGACTATGGATTTTATTCTAGTTAGAAAGAAAAAGGGATCGTTTGCGTACTTTTAACTTATAATGTTTAAATAATATACCTGAAAGATTATTTTTTTTAGGTTAATTGAGGGGAAATGTGATACATTGCTAGGCTAATTTAGAGTTTTTAAAATTAGAAGACAAGGAATGAGAAGGCATTTTAACAGATTTTTTTCTTTTTTCTTTAAGAATCACTAATAGAGAATATCCTCTTAATTTTACTATCATTTTCATATTTAATATTTTAGTAAGATAGAAAATGAAAAAGTGGCTCTAAGCATTAATTTCTCATAGAAAATTCTATTTGCAAACAGATCTCATGACCATTCAAAAGGAGTGCAGAAATACTGGCTGCTATTTCCGATGAAGATTTAAGCCATAGCACAGCGATGATACCATCATAAACAACTTTGATCACAGGCAGGAACGTGGATGCAGTAAGAAGTTACTGACTACTAAATTCAGTTGAAGGAAGCAGGGAGACGAGTTAATTTTTAACAGGATTTACCCTGTCTATAAAGAACTATCCTTACAACTACACAAGTGAATGGTCAAACAAGTTAATCACAATTTTGACATCCATGGGTTACTACTTATTTTAAGAAGCAGTGCAGTTTGATCTAAGTAATAAAAACATTATTTCAAATCCATTTCTGCCATAAAAGACCTGGCTCTTTACAGTCTTCCCTAACATTTTGATATGCAATCTATGGGGATATTACGAGAAATAATATGCATCTAAAAAGAGTCAAAAACCCAAAGAATCCATAGAGTCCAGGTAAAAATGCCATATATAAATTTTCTATTTATTTCAATTCTATTAATCAGCAAATCCAATGAATAATGATATTTTTATAATAATTATTAGCACCTAATATTACAAACCTGGAAATCTTGAAGTACCTTCTAAATCAGTAGCTTTGGAGATAGCCTACATGTATTTTATTTGTTTACAAATATTAATTCACACCAAACTGCAATTCAAAAACAAATTGGGGGAGTTTGAGATGGCATATCACAAAACACACACACACACACACACACACACACCGCCACATACGTAAAAAATACCTTTAAGGTAAGGATAAGCTACTTAGTGCAATAGGAATAATGATTTAATATGAAAAAATTTTCTGGAACTGTGGGAATTGTACAGAAACAGGACAAATGCTGTTGAAATGGGTCGAACAGAAAGATCCCTCACCATCGAGTCAGGGACCGTGTTCCAGGCCCCACAAAGGTGTTTTATGGGTCTCAGTTTCACTGTCTGTACAAGGTGGAGGCTCTCTACAGCTCAGCTCCAAGTGCTGACTTTCCAGCATTTGAATTATTCGGGTCAGAAAAATCTTTCTCTGGCACTCACCCACACTTCCTGCAGGTAGAGCAGAGGCTGACGATCTTAAAACCAAGCTGAACATACATGACTAATTCACAGGTGCACTGCTCAGTGAGGGGTCTTCAACAAGCCAAAATGAAATTCGGAGGTTGGAACACTAAAAGTCAATTCACAGAGTCATGTTCTCCTCATCATTGCATCTGCTCCAAAAGCAACATTCACTGTAAAATAATGCATTAAAAAATGCATTTTGTTTTAATTAACTTTGAAAATGTTAATATGCTAATTTCTACAAGTCAAAATGTATTTGCACAAACTCTTACAAATCCTGATATGTGACTAATTTTTCATGTTCCACTAGATATTTCTGTTACATAATCTGTTTTAAAACATGTAACTTTTGTTTTTAAAGAAGCTACTTTAATTATCTTCCAAAGATGTTAAAAGGTGCTGAGAGAGGGGGAAGAAGGGAACCTCAGTTATTTTTATAACCGGTGAACAGAGCAGTAGGTAGATTCCCTCCTGTTTGACAGGTGTTAGTGACAGGCACAATAAGAATTATTCTAAGCCAAGTAAACAATGAGGATTTGTGGTACAGCTGCTTCAAATGTTGGCAAAAGTTGGTTTCCCACTAAGAATGCTGCACCTTAAATTTCTTATGGTTGAACAGAATCGAATGAAAACTGTAATTAGAAATTATACGAGATACAAAAAAACACAACTTCTGTGTCATAAAAGCAACGTGGGTTCTACCTGGTCCCTTTTGAGCTAAGTAAGTTGTTTGATCAGTTTCTCTCAGTCTCTGTGGATGTCCTTATATGAGTCTAATTGAAGGACTCCTGTTCTCTTTTTATTTTTGCTCTATGAAAAATGTATCGGAGATGTCTTATAATGAACTTTGATATGGTGAAATGATAATAATGTCCTAATTATATATAAAAATGTAATTACACTTGCTTCTATTATAGAAAAACTTCCTTTATAATGAAGTGTTATGTTGGAAAAAGATTTTCATTATAGGCGGACTCCTTTACTTGTTAATTTGAGCTCTGATTCATCATTTTAATATTAAAAAAGTTCTTTGTAAGTTACTTTTGATGTGTCTCATTTATGGTTCATTTCACTTCCTGGGCACCGCAAGGAGCCCAAATCCAAACTTCTTTGAAAGACATTTAAAAATACATCTTTCAAAAGGAGTTCTTCTTTCTATGTGGTGAAACAGCCATAATAAAGAAAAATATTACTGACACTCTCATTTACTTGAGCTGTGAAAACTTTTGTTTTGAAATATGAATTATAGATATATACACACACACACATACATGACTTCTTAGATGTTTAAAAATGTCAGTGCATAGGTGGTAATACGCAGACTATTTAAAAACAGCTTTTAGCCAATAATTAATTATATAGGTGACTTCATGGCATTCAAACAACAAGACTCCTTTACTCCTTTTGGGATTACTTAGATCATCTTTTTACCAAATCAAGTGCAAAACTAAGAAGTATCACAAATCTCTTTTTTGCTATTTATTACAAGTCTACTCAAAGTCTTGATGGAAAAGGTTATTAGATCCACTGGTTAAAATTAGTTTTGAGGTATTGAGTTATTTCCAAATCAAGTGCAAAACTAAGAAGTATCACAAATCTCTTTTTTGCTATTTATTACAAGTCTGCTCAAAGTCTTGATGGAAAAGGTTATTAGATCCACTGGTTAAAATTAGTTTTGAGGTATTGAGTTATTTAGCTGAATCTGTTCAGCACCACCACAGGGAATAAACATTTCATTATTAATGCCAGAAAAAAGAGGTAAGCTATAAATGGTCAGAATCAACAAGAAAATGTAATTGAAATAAAGAAGACATTCAAAAGTGTTGCAAGAAAAATCCAAAAATTAGCCCTATAAGTACCACAGAATATTATATTTCTTTTAGGGCATCAAGCTTCAAGATAATTTATTTTTAAAAGTGGTGGATCTTTAGAAGTGAGTCTTCTGATTTGGATAACATCAGAATCACTTCCAATGCTTATTTTTTTATGATTCATAAATAAAATAGTAATCCTGAAAATTTTAGAGAATTCCAACTTCATTTTTAACCTCTTCCTGAATATCATGACTCTAGGAATTTTGCTATAACTTCAGTAATGGGACGTTAAGGGAGTCGTACTTGATTCTTCCCTCTCCATTACCCCAACCTAACATCCAGGCTTTCAGTGAACTTCTTGATTCTACCTTCCAAATATCTCTCAAATCCACTGCCACCAGCTAAACCACCACCATCTCTCACTGGGATTCCTGCAATGGACTCCTATCTCTGCTTCCTCTCCAATCTGTTGTCCATATATTAGTTAGTGATCGGTAAATCATAAACCAAACCATGCCACTTCCCTGCCCGAATCCTTTCCATGGTTTCCCTGTGCACTCAGAAGAAAACACAAGCTCCTTACATGGTGCCAAAGCCTCAGGATGATCTCATTCCCATATTACACCCTCCACCTCCCGAATCCTTTCCATGGTTTCCCTGTGCACTCAGAAGAAAACACAAGCTCCTTACATGGTGTCAAAGCCTCAGGATGATCTCATTCCCATATTACACCCTCCACCTTTACTCTACCTCCTGCCACAACTCCTCAAAGTTCCTCAGATACACCACGCTATGCTCCCTCTGCTTGAAATGCTCTTTCCCCAAGTGTTATGTGGCCAGATCCTTTCAGGCCGTAGTTACAATGTCACTTGAAATGCCTGGTAGCCTGTCTGAGCAGGGCCTAACTAATTTTTTCTCATAGCATCTTATTTCCCCTTTCATTCTACCTCCCTCATTGTCACTCAGCAATTTGTTTTTTTTGCATTTCTGTCCCCTTTACAAGATATGGCTTTAAAGAACGAGAGCCCAGCTAAGAGAAAGCAGTACGTCCCAAACCACATTTCTTTCCCCATGTCCTGCCTCTGAGCATCTCAACTTCCTTGTTCTCCCAAATTTACCAGGCATTCCCACTCCAGCAGGGCTCTGCTCATGCTCTCCTCTCTGCCTGGAATGGCTTCCCCATATCCTGAAAACCCTCTGTCTTGTCTTGTAAGTCCCAGTTCAAATGTCACCTCCTTTCAGAAGCCACCTCTGATTCCCATATCCAGAATCAATTTCTCTTTGACTTTCAGTGCCATTTTACTTATAGTATTAATCTTATCTTGGTTTGCACCAAGGTTAGTTGTATCCAGGTCTGTCACACTCACAACCACACTTCTGATTGTTAGGGGGTATCTTTTTCAGTAAAAACTTTTCAATTTTTAAAATATTTCATTGATGACCCTCCTTTCCCCTACTTTCAGCAAATACATTTTTATAACTTAATAGACAAAATATATTTTTCACCTATTAAATAAAATGGGCAAATAAATTAATGGTTTTCTGTATCAGAATTTTCATAAAAATCTCTAAAGCCATTGCTGTTTGTTAGACTAACAATAAGCTAGTTAATTAGAAAGTAATTCAAATATCTATTTGGCAACTAGTGGCAACTTGAGGAGAACGATTGTTTCCTCCATTACACTTTTACTTTTTTTCTGAGTGAAATTGTTGACCCAGAGTTTGTCAACAACCACAGGTGATGCAAATGATATTGTAAGAATGTACACATGACGATGCCTCAGATATGACAACATGGATTCATGAATCCCAAAAGGGAATATGATGCTTAATATTAACAGAAGGAAGACATAGCCACTCATTTTCAAATTTTTTTTTATAAAACTAATTTTTCGAATGATTTGGGTAATAGATAAATATGATTGGATGACCTGCTTTAATTCCTGCTCAAAAGAATAGTAGAATAAGTAATGATATTTTAAACTAGAAAGAGTGGGAATTTAGAATTAACAAACTTCCTCTTGGCTTTTTGGAAATTTTGAAGTTTTCATTCCTCAACTTATATGATCTTTCAAATTGTCTCATTTTGAATGATAAAAGGGATGAGTGAATGTGTATCTAAATCATATCTGAAAATATTTTTAAAAGAACATTAGTACTGGGAAAGCCTTCTCGAAATACCTCTTTTTTAATCTTAGCAACATCTCCCATCCTAGTAAACTATATCACTTTTTATTCTCTTTCAAAAACAGGTATTTGAATTCAAAAGGTAGAGTCTAAAATAACACTAGCTGTGGTATTTCTGAAAAAAATGATATTCAGCTACATATAACAGAAAATCCAAACTGAACAGGCTGGAATAAGATATTTATTTTTTTCTCATGTGAAACATGTTGGAGGACAGGTGCTCATAGACTGATGGGGGCATGCCACTCAACAGGGAATCTTCTTCTTCCACCTTTGTGCTCCACCATTCTTAGTCCTAGCTTCTATTCTCAAGGTTGACACATGGCCCAAGATAGCTGCTGCAGCTCCAGCCTAACAACCAGATTTCAGGCAAGAAAAAAGAGAAAGGAAAGGACAAAAGGGCATGTCTCCTAGCCAAATCAGCTCCTTTAATGAAATTTCCCAGAAATCATTCCCAATGTCTTAATGTCTTTTGCATAGATCTCATTAATTACTCTTACCTGAAAAAAAAAAAAAGCCAGTAAATATAGTCTTTTACTTAGGCACTTTACTGTTTGGAATAAAATCATGATTTGTTAGTATGGAGTGAGGGAAGAATGAATACTGGGAAAGCCACATACTGTAATGCTGAAATGACTTAGGCACTTAAGGACAAACATTTCCCACTTTATCTCATACCATCTCCTGCTCACTCACTCTGCTCCAACCATACTGGCTTTTTGGTAGGGCTTCCAGTGTAGAATCCCTGCAAGTGCTTTCCCTCCTGCGTGGAATGCTGGTCATCTGACTTCTTCCATGGGTGGCTCCCTCTCACTTTTTAGGTCTCAGCTAAAATGCCACCTCCTTTACAAGACCATCTTCATAACTCAAATCTGTAGTAGCCTCCTCCCCTCACCCATCATTCTCTTCACCGCACCCTGTTTATATCCTCCAAAGTACTTAACACAATTGGTGACTGCTGCCTTTATGTATCTGCTTACTAGTTTATCATTTGTGTATTCCCAACAAGAGTGTAAACCCCCTGAGAGCACAGGTCTTATGGGCCTTGATCACTGCAGTATTCCCAGAACCCAGCCTCAGGCCTAACACATTGTCAGGCTCAAGTTCAGTACATCTTTGTTAGGCAAATGTGAAAGAACACCAAGAAAATTGTTATTCAACTGGTAAATAAAAACATCACTTTGCCCACATTGTCTTCTGTGACCAATTAAACCTCAAATCCTCTATTGCAGTTAGGATCTTTATGAGTCACAAGAATCAGGCATCACAGGTGGCAACCTAAGGAGCAGACCAGGTGGTTGGAATCATTCTGTTGAACCCAAGAATTTATCTATTTCTTTGTGAAATGATAAAGTTGGATTTGTTTGCAAGCTCAGCTGTGGAAGTCTCCAATAAAAGAGCCCCACTGAGCACATGGTCTTCTTTAAATGTTTCTGGTGGGAGACTAATCAGACCACCCATGCATCTTTTTGTTGCTGTTCTTTTAATATATCTGAAGTTTATGCAGAATGGTGATTACAAAGCTTTTTTATAACTTAATACTTTACCTGGCATTCTCATGACATAAACGGAAGGATGGAAGAAAAAAAGATGAAAGAGAGAAAGAAAGAAAAGAGGGTAATGGAGAGGAAGGAGGAGAAAAAAGAAAAAGGAAGAGAGATAAAATAAGAAAATAAATCCTTTAGTTGCAGAAGAGAACTTTCTGTTGTGGCAGTTTGAGTCCTAGACTTCAGAGAATTGCTGGAAGACATTTTAGCATCCAATTCTTTAAGTTGCTCATTAGGGTGATGAAAAGCCCACGATGAAGGGGCAGTGCCATGTTGGAAGAGCCAGGGGTTCCTGTTATCCTGAATTATTAAGCAGTCAATATTCAGTGGGCTGCTGCCTGCCCGCCTGTCTTCAGCAGGTGTTGTCCTCTGCCTCTCTCTGCAAAGCAGCTGCTGGCTCCCAGCCTCCCCAGAGCTTGCAACAGCCATTTGTTTCGATTTAAGACAGACACTGTCATTATTTTGTGCAGAACTTCACAGAAATATTTCCTCCTAAATGCTTGAACCATCTGAGTAGCACCAGGCAGGCTGCTGGCTTCATTAATAATGCATCCATGCTTATCAATAGGTTTAGACAACTGATATTTAGAAGCTTCCTCAGAAGAAGTGGGGTGGATGTTTTTTTCACACCAGTTAGCTTCATTCTGTCAGTTCCTTGATGTTGACATTACATCCAACTGTGTTCTGAAAACCAGAGGTGCTAAAACTGTGTCTGTGCTGTTCTCTTGCTTTGGAGTGCTTCCTGACAGAGCTAAGTCAGGGTGGTTGGACTTCCAACCTTTCTGCCCCTTCGTCCAAGCTTACTCTAAAGGAAAAACATTTCCAATCACTTCACTTTAAATTTTATTACAGATGTTTATTTTTACAGAGGTAAAATAAACATCCTTGCACCCAGTTAATTTGAGCAAGCTCTTGTTGGCACCCTGCTCTGGTCTTGATATGTTTCAGGAGAGCATGGTAGGTATGAACTATAAGACATGCATCCTATGCATGAAAAGCTACACAACTTTTTTTAGATCACTTACAGTCACAAAGCAATGCACCTTCTAAACCATTTGGTTTGAATAATAGCCATTTAGTTTGAATAAATACTACTGCAAAGTTTGATCTACTTACTTATTTGCACCTGTTTGTACCTTGCCAAAAAACAATGCCAAAAGCAATGGACATACTCTGAAATCCTATAGGGCATCAGTGACAGAAAGAAAAGTCACAAAAATACAACCAAAACATTGGTTTTTCAATACTGGAGTAAGGAATGTGTCTGACAGAGGAAAGAGCTTTAGAGCTTTTCTGGCTTCATTGAATACTTTCCCTTGCTTTAGGAGCCACTGGCACCTTTGTTAATTGACTTATTTCGTAACAGTCAATATGCCTCTGGCTCACAGATGGCCAAGGGAATAAGGTTTTGTTTATTTTTAACCACCTAATATATTAAAATATTGTGTTTTAGAAGGATTTTAGAAATGTATATATAAATACCTTTATATGTATATACATATATATTTATATATATATGGCTTCCAGAAATGTAAGATAATAAAATTATGTATTATGTAGGTTTCCTTTTAACTTTTGGTTGATCTGCAGCAAAATATTTGGAATTTAAACTTCCAAAGGCATCAAAACAAATCTACATTTTATTGAGCACAACTACTCTTTTTAAAGTGGTATTCTAATGTTGCCATGGTGAAATTGACTGGTAAATTAGGTTTGTTTCTTAAAGTTTTAGACAAGTTTTTTAAAAGATATGTAAATTTAATAATTTCAACTCCATTTTTCAGTGGGAACAGAACTTAAGAATTTAGCACAATTTTAAAAATTGAAATTTTAATGGTTTATATGATTTTCCATAAAGGCATCAATTTATTCTGCCAGTTTTATCTCTTTTTTCCTGACAGGAGTATAAATCCTCTTACAGAGAAATATCCCTGGGATACATGCTCTTTGTTAATATTTGTGTTAAAAAATGTGTAGCAGAGTGAATATATGTTATTGAATAACACAAGAGTTCCCTGTTTGTTAAGGAAAATTCCTTGATAGGTGATGGTCATGTGTGAGAAAGTTAACCCAAAAGGGTGGCCTGGAGGAGAGAGTAGTAAACCAACAAATAATTGAATTGTTCCATTTACAAAATTCATGGAGACTGGAGATGGGAGTAAAATGGAAAGAAAGGAGACCAAAAAAGATCCAAAAAGAGAGAATAGGCTAAACAGCATGTTGGGAAACTGGATCTCATAGAGAAATGGCCATAGGTTGACGGGTTGGGTGCTCAAAAAGACTGTAAGGAGCAAGACTTCCCAGGAATCAATTGGAAGACATTTGCTTGCTTAAATATAAATACTCTCTTCAGCTCTAACCATTTAGTAAAAGTCTGCTCTACACTTAGACTGGTATTGGTATTTTGGTCAGTAAAGGAGTCAGGGTGATATTTACCAGGGGACAGAATGGCACAGCTGAGACAGATGATCCAGGAACCTGGGACCAGAGGAGACCTAGATAATCACAAATTTCCTCCCCCACTCCAAACTCATACCACAAGGACACTCAGAGAGTCCTCAGGGAGGCCAGGTCTTCCACTGCAGGTGATACGGAGTTGGAGCCAATATTTCTTGAATCACGAAGGCCTGGGTGACCTGTTCTAACATCTGGTTTGCATATGGTTTTAAAGGGTCTTCGAGTTCTTTGATAAAAATTGCTGCAAATATTATGTAGATTTGGAGATTTCTTAAATCTATCGATCAAAAAGCATTTATTAAGTGCCTATTACATGCCGAAAACATCAGTCATTTACTCATCAGGTGTTAGCGATCTCATAGGAGGTGATAAGCCATGCATACATGAAATCATAAGAAAACTGCAACACATCATGTTTGTGTAAATACACACATCAGAATTTTTAATATAGCAAAGCCAAAAATTGTGCTGTGCAATTAAAATGGGCAAGCAAAGAAGTCAACAGTACACGTAGCATAGTAAACTCCATTCCTATTGCCACTGCTCATTATATCTCATTAGACTACGGTAAAAGCCTCTTGGCTCCTTGCCTTTAGTGCTCCCATCACTAAAATGTATTCTTTTCCTTGCCACTAAATTAATCATAATGAGACAGCTTTCTGTCTGGCACAATGTCTGGCACAAGATAGGGTCTCAAGAAACACTTGTTAAGTGAACAAATCAATCAGAGATTCTTATCCATCCTACATGAAAATTTCAGTGTCTCATTATTTTCTGTTTATCTTTCTAACATTAAATCTCATTATTTCTCATTATTGCTTCTTAGGTTCCTATGCCTAGCCCTGCTCCCGTTCTTGTCTCTTACTCTATTTTCTTCCTTCACTTGGTGTGGCTTTTCCCTCATTCCAGAACTTTACCTTATTCATCTTTCAAAGCTGTTCTCAAGTATCGATAGCTCTTTCTCTCTGAACACCCAAGCAAGAAACAATAATTTTTCCTCCCATCTTTAATACAAATTTATTTTACCTTTCTAATTACCGTTTAGTTGATATTCAAGTAATTTATGTCCATGATATCCCCCAATTGTATAGCCAAGGTTAGGGTACTTTGATGCAGACAACAAAATTCACTCCAGCTACTTTAAGCAGAATGGGATTTATTACAGGCATTACATAGTTTTTAGAATTTCTGGAAGAGCCAGGAAATCAAGCTAAGACCATTTACGTCCAGAAACAGTGTAGCCAAAAGAATTGTTTGTCTATACCAATTGTTTGGCTATATTTGCATAGAAACTCCCCTGCTACTGCCTTCTTTCAGTTTATGGAACCTAGAATATGAAGGATGTGAATGTTGACTCTAACATCTCAGGTGCCTGGGGAAAACCAAATGCTTCCATCCCAACATTCAGTCTCCCCACAGGTGATCCCAAGCTCATGCTGCTTACTTACATTTTCAAAATTCTATGTGACTGCATTTGTTTGGTGAAACCTAGTGTCCACATAGAATCTTAGCTACGAGGGAATCTGGGAAATGTTTAGATGTCCATCCAATATAACACAAAAAATTCATGGTAGAAATGGGTTAGAGAGGATGTGGACTGATCCAATCTGCAACATCTACTATATTTAGTAGAACTATTGAGGGCATAATTCATGTCTGTTTATATTTCACATTGGCCCATGGGGGTGCCTACTATGTGTCCAGTGAATAAATGCATGAGTGAAGGCACAAAAAGTGTACAGTGCACAAAAGGGCATAATTCATGTCTGTTTATATTTCACATTGGCCCATGGGGGTGCCTACTATGTGTCCAATGAATAAATGCATGAGTGAAGGCACAAAAAGTGTACAGTGCACAAAGTAAGGACAAAGGAAAGCTAAGAAAGGAGAACTAGAGTCAAAGAAAACTTTAATGTTTCTTTTAAGGAATTCTTTTATTTAGGTTGCCAAACTACCACCTACCACCCTTTGAAATTAGTTACTGGGTTTACAAAAAAAAACGTGAAGAAGTAAGTGGCAGAGAAAGAGGGTCCTCACCAACTCCCTCTTTTTTTCTTTCACCACTGATGGGAATTGTTTGGATGTCCTTGCTCTGAAAGGAAAATAGCAGTTTGGCCTCAAAAAAAAAAGTGTTTGTTCAGAAAGTCTATAGACCAAGAATTTAACCTTAAACATCTGATAAGATAAATCTTATAGATTCATAAATTATTGAAATAACTTTTCTTATTTCTTCTATTCAATATTTACCTAAAAGAATTTTGTCAAGTGACAATTTAAGCTCATTCACTGGTTAGGAACACAAATTTTGATAACATTCATAACAGGTTATGTTCTAAGAAAAATCTAAGAAAGTAAAATAATGGTTATTTTCTACTAATTATCATTTAGACATAAATGACTGATAATTAAAAAGCGAAATAAGAACTAACAATGTTAAAAAACATTTGTATAACTTACTTCACTGATAAGACCATAAGGGCTATCGTTGAACAAAGCAAAGCATCCCACATTGTCCTAATATTGGCCATTGAATATTGCTATCCCCAACTCCACAGTTCACCCGCAAGGAGAAACCACTTTCCTTTAGACACTTCTGCCTTTCCTAATGAGCTAGTGACAGATTGTCATTCAACTTCAGAATGATTAAGGAATTCAAGAAACGATTAAGTTTTGCAATGATGAATATGCTAATTACCCAGATTTGATCATCACACATTGTGTACATGTATTAAAATATAACTCTGTGCCCCATGAATATGTATAAACAATATGTTTCCATTAAAAACAAATAAACAAACAAACGAACAAAAACCTTAATTCTGAATTGGGGAAAAAATGGGAATTCAAAAGAAGCTTCTGGGATTATATCTAATGAAAACAATGGTGGATAAAATGTTCCCAATTTAATGAACACAAATGAAACATTTTAAGGAATCATATACAGTAAATGTATTTTTGCTTATTAAAATATTACTTTGTTAGAGAAGGTAGAGGTAAGGTAGCTGGTTTTCCAAGTTCTATGTTAATTCACTGTAGTGAATAAGATACTGGAAGAAAGGAAGCTAGCTTTATATCTGCTTGCACAAACGTGCCATTTTCCCAGACTACTTAAAACTCTGTAATAGATCTTCAGAATTTTCCTTTCAATTTTCCCATTACTCTGATTTAACAGACTATGAATGGAGACGATGAACAGACTCCCTATGGAACGCAGGGAGCCAATGAAATGCAGCTATGATTCTCAAGGAAATAGAGAGCAATGATCCTACAGAAACATTCCATAGCACACCTCATCTGAGGAGCCCAATGCCATTTGAAATGAAGAACATACACCTGTTACAAAGGACCAGCTTCCTCATTACACATATAGGTTCTTGTATGGTCTGTCTTTGTTGTTTTGGTTTGGTTCAGCAATGATCCTACAGAAACATTCCATAGCACACCTCATCTGAGGAGCCCAATGCCATTTGAGATGAAGAACATACACCTGTTACAAAGGACCAGCTTCCTCATTACACATATAGGTTCTTGTATGGTCTGTCTTTGTTGTTTTGGTTTGGTTCGGTTTGGTGTAAACACTGGTGTTTGGGATACAGTTCACACGTACCCATACACTGGGACCATTTAAAGATTGTTTTTAAAAGTTTATTTGGAATTACAGAGTTAGATAACTATCAACTTCTGTTAACTGGTTAAAGACTAGAGTCACTAGGGTAAGTTGCTTCCCCTTACCTGATGTGCACAAAAGCAAACGGGGGGCTGCCTCAGCGAAGGAGGAAGTAAAGGCAGAAGATGGAAAGTTTCCCTGGAATGAACCAAAGTGGGGAGTCGTAAAACAAAGGAATTCAGAGCTTATCTGCCACCTTTGTGCCCAGTCAAGGAAAAATCTCCCCACTACCATTGCAATCCTCAATTAAATGCTTGCACATTTATGTAATTCTCCACTAAATGTAGTGTTCGAAGACTTCACACTTTCCCTTTCAATGCATCATTTTCAATGGTGGTTGTGTACAGTTAAGGAAAAAGAATCCAATAACATGAAACCATTTTAATAATTTTTAAAGGAAGTTTAAATGATACACACTCCATCAGGGTCGATAAAAATGGTGCTGGTGTCGAAGGGCAACAGGTTGCTAATAAATACAATAGTTTAGGAAAGTGCTGTTTCTGTCATGGAAAACTATATTCTGGGAAAAATAATACTCCTGTAATTCATTTTTGAAAGCTATTGAGACTCCTTGGATGAGGAATGTAGTTATTAAAGGCAAAAGTACACAATATGTTGTAATGAAATGTTTGTGCTTCACACTTCATTAAATGTTTTGTGGGCCTCTGGGGAAATTCTATCTCTGGCGCACAGAAACAATGTTTATACATGGGGGTGTCAGCAGAGGGAGCGCACAGAGCAATGCTCACAGAAGAACTTGCCACAACCTCAGTATGTTCCATGCAAAACACCAAAACAAGACATGTGAAGACAAGTGTGTAGTCCTGACAAAAGAGCACACGAAATTTTGCTGTGACTTCGTTTATTCTTATGTTTAATCGAAATGCCATTTTTTTCCTTATTTCATTTCAAAATAAAAAATTGTGGGTTTTTCTTAAAGTATTGAGTGATGGAGAAAACTGTATGGTTTGAATTTGTGAGATTAATTTAAAAAGCACTTAATTCTAAATCTGCTGCCAAATATAGCCAGTAACACATTTAGGATTCGGAACTGAAAAGGTTAGCAGTTTGGAATCTGCTGACTGTGTTAACTTACAGTATTTGTAAGTAAAAATGTAAAATAGTGGTAAAGTTGCAAAGAAATTCACAAAAATATATAATTCTTAGGAAATGGAAATTTCACTCATTAGAAATATTTGAAAAATAAGAGTCACTTTATAAAGTCTCATTAGCAAATGATCTTTAACCAAGAAATGAAAAGTAAAGTCACCTAGAGAAAAGAAAGCTTGAAAGTTCTCATCTATAAGCACCTTGTTTTGTTCCTTATATGTTGGACTTCCCCTCAGCAGCACTTTCTTGAGAGACTTCCTCCTTTTTCTGAATATTTCTAAGGAAAACGGAACAAGGAAATGTAAAAGGGAATCACCAAAACCAAAATCAAGCGAGAAATTAAAGACAATGGACTTACGCTCTAGGAGCACCAGGTAAAAAGTATTTACACCAAGATCCTTTTAAAAATACCATGTGAGATCTTGAAGGAAGTATTCCTTTGTCTCAAGAATATTTTTTATCCTCAAGAGTGTGTTAACTTTAATAGCTTTCCCTAGAGCTAGAATTTCAATTAGCTGCTTTACCACCATGACTCTAGTCATGTGAAAAAGTGGCGACTCTCCAAGATTCTCAATCTAAACCATATTCTTTGTGGGCACATCTAAGTTGAACTTAATTTTTTTTTTAATCTCCACACTCCTGTATATAGTAAGATGCTGGTTATAAGAAATGTGCAACTTGAACTTTTGCGAACATAGCACTTGGGTTTCCTTCTTGTTAATAAAAATACATATTATATAAATTGATTTATTTATTGAGTAGTCACAAATGTTATTAAAAATGAAAGCTGAACAGCAGGGCTGAGAGAGGAGGATGCCAAACTATAACAAGACTCTCAGTCTCTAATCATTTTATTCATAAAATTATCAAGCCAAGGTGACATCTGTGTAATCATTTTTATCTACTGTATTTAATAATTTAATGCATTATGCTATATTAGATATTATGACAAGTTTTCAAAAAACTAAAAAATATAAGCCCTTTGAAGAATTCACACACTGAGGATTTGAATTACCAATTGTACAATATCAAATAATATGTTCCTAATCAAGATTTCCAAAATAATTAACTACTGCAATAATATTTATATGGGCCTTTTCATGGTTCTCTTGAAATACACATGTGCATCATCCCTAGGGACGTTCGGAATAAAACACAAATGGCAGATAAATAACTAATTAAAACTTCAGAAGTCTATAAAAGAGCTAAGAAAATGACAAGAGTTCAAACAGTTTATTCTCTTGCCTTCAACTTGCATTTCAAATTCTTTAGGTAATTTCAGCAATTTTGTGCTTATTTAAAAACATGGAAGGTTGGATTTAGATTACTTAAATTACTTGAATAAAGGTCAAAAATTATCTAAGAGGATTCTTTTAAAAAATAGTCCTATTATGAAAACACCCCTCCATTTATGAGCATTCAAGCTGCACGCAGGTGGCAGTGCTAGCCCTTTTATGACGTTACTCTGCTGTCACAGTTTGTCTTTCAAGCAGTTTCTTTCTTTATTTCATTTGGATATTTAAAAAAAATTTTTAATTAACACATATTGATGGTACATACTTATAGGGTACAGAGTTATATTTCAATACATGTATACAGTGTGTGATGGTCAAATAGGTAATTAGCATATTCATCATCACAAAAATTTATCATTTCTTTGTGATAAAAGCATTTGAGCTCCTCTCTTGCAGTCAATTGAGAACATACAATAGATTATTGTTAATTATAGATGCCTAGCACTACTGTAGACCACAAGAACTTGTTTGTCCTGGATAATTTGGATAGGAAGCCTGGAGAGCCTCAATGTCATGTGCTTGAACCTTTCGATGTATACATCCATCAGGGGCCAGCCAGGAAGACAGAAAGCACGCTAGCTGTCTCCAGTAGAGAATTTAATGTGAGAATTGGTTTTACAGGTGATGGAAAGAAGCCAAATGGAGTGGTGAGACAACTCAGAGATTAACAACAGAAGCAAGTTGTTACCACCTCTAGGGGTGAAGGGACACCTTTAGGGATAGAGTCCAGAAGCTGGGACCATGGAGCAAGAGCTACAACCATGGTGGAGATTGCCCAGCGGGAGCTGAGGCAATGGAGGGAAAGGTTGGCCAGCTGAATGTGGAGCCAGGGAGGAGACACAGCTGTTGCTGAAGATGCTGCAGTGTTAAGAAAGAAGAAAAAGAGAATAAGGATGGAAGGG
>NW_007726301.1:749972-750984 GCF_000696425.1 Galeopterus variegatus | reverse complement strand
GGGTAGGGAACGGAGCTGACCACACAAATGGCAACAACACATCCAAACCAGCCCAGTGACCAAGCTGCCTACAGCAAAGGTCCTGGTTCAGGTCATCACTGTTTACCCGACGTCCATCCAAAACCCCTATAGCATTCTATTTCTCTCTAGTTTCGCCTCCTTCCAATTCCTGCAGATTTTAGCCCAAATGTTTTCCTAACAGTAAAACCTGATGGTGCTTTCCTGCTTGGCCTTCCTCAATGGCTTGTCATGGTCAACAAACTAACATTGAAATTCCCTCATATGACATCCCTGTCCCTAACTACCTCTTCACCTTTCGTTATGTACATTTCCAGCTAGCAATATTGAATTGCTTGTGATTTCCTGAACATTCCATCCTTTCTCATGCCTTCCCACATTTGTCTCCCAGGGAAACTCCTACTTACCCTATGTGAGGTGGTGGTTATGCACATGAACACTAGAGACAGACTGCTTTGGTTTTAACCCAGACACTGAAGCTTACCAGCTATATGGACTTGGTCAAGTTACTAGTTTCCTCATCCATAAAAATGAGGCTAATTATAGAACCTGCCTCACAGGGTTGCTTTAAAGATTAAATAAGAGTTTATATATGTAAAGTGCTTATGATAGTGTCTGGAACATAGTAAGTCCCACACACATATATGTTATTATTATTTTATTATTCTTTAAGGCTTCGCTTAATTACTATCACTCGTCTAAAGGCCTCCCTTAGAAAGAGCTAATCACTCCTTTTCTTAAGTTCCCTCTAGAGCCTTACACATCTCTAATCATATTGTGGTCTGTGTGCATCGTGGTCTCCATCAAAAGGAGACAGACTGAGGACAGGGTCTGAGTTCTACCACCCTGCGGTCTAACACAGGGCCTGACCCAAGTAGATGTAGTAGATGTTCATAAAGATGAACACCTTCCACAGAAAGGAAATTTCTAAGCAATATAATCTGAGTAGAACAGGATAGGAATAAACTTAAATTTAATTTTTAAAAAGTGTCCA
>NW_007726301.1:744320-749392 GCF_000696425.1 Galeopterus variegatus | reverse complement strand
GCACTTTCAAATGCCACCTTCTCTACGAAGTCTTCATTGGTAAAGCAGTCTGAAGGTGGCCATTCTGTCACCTCTAGGACCTAGTAGTCCTTCGTTGGCACCCCTTGTGACCCATCACTTTGCATGGCCACCACTGAGCCACTTCTAGGATATTAAATTTGAACCCCTGACTCTGACCGCAGGTTCCTACCCTCTTAGACCTATAAGCACCTTCCCGCTGTGACACTCTGGCTTCAGTGAAATTCTAGCTTTTGACCCCTCTCCTTTTCTCACAATTGATCTGACCCCATCCCCTCCAGACTTTCTTTTTTCCTCTTTTTCGTCACTTCAGAGGCCTGATAAGGATCTCAGAATAGATTTCAAGCTACCTTCCACCCTTCCAACAGCTGTCTTTCTAAGGGTCGCTCACATGATAGATTGTATGGAATAAATTGGTGCTTTTTATCCAACGTTATGTACAAAGCCTCATCTTAGAAGATGCTCTATGTTCCTTAGAAATCCTGGTAGATGCGTGATGATCTGTCACTAACCACGTGAAGGCAGATGGAGCTAAAGGAGTGTGTCAGCCCCTGTAAGTTGTATTTGGGATATATTGGGGATGGCAGCATTCAGTAGCCACATACTGTGGGAAAGGAAAAGGGACCACTCTGCCTAAAGTGAGTATCTTCTTGCTCTCTTTATCTAACAGTCCATGACTTTCTGTATCTTCCCCTCAGTTGTTCTGCCCCTTCTTTATTCCATGGCAGCCATAATAAGGATTCCCAACATGACCCAATTCTAAAATCAGCTTTCTTACTCAGAACTAGAGAAAAGTGACAAACCACATTAAGTCAGAATGACTCTATGGTTTCCAGTCTTAACTCAACCCTTAACACCACAGGTAAACTGTTCATGGGTCTTCTGTTACTTCCTCTCTCACTTCAGCTATTCCAGTTGTGTCCCACATACTCTCTATGCACAAACTCAATGCTAGCTTGCCTAATAAGTAAATTAATTCAGTGGAGTAAAATCCAGCATCAGGTACCCATATGTCCTCCTATAGTAAACAAATCGGTCCCAGGAGGCTTTGAACGTTTAAGCATCACTTTAGTCAAGCACTAACCCACTGCATGTCTGTGATGAACAAAAGTTGCCAGCTACTGACCATACAAGGTGGACATCTGCTCCTTTAGCTTGCTCGATGACCATTCTTCCTTCTAATGCTATGGTTTAAATGTGTCCCTTCCAAAATTCATGTGTTGAAACTTAATGACCAATGTAATAGTATTAGCAGGTAGAGACTTTAAGGGTGAATAGGTTATGAGGGCTCATGAATGGGATTATGTGCCCTTACAAAGGGCTTGATGGAGGGGCTTGCTTGTCCCTTTTTTCCTTTCCACTCTCTGTCATCTGAAGACACAGTTTGTCCCCTCTGGAGTATGCAGATTTCAAGATACCATCTTGGAAGGAGAGTCTGGACCCTCACCTGACAGTGAATTTTTCAGCACTTTGATCTTGGACTTCCCAGCCTCCAGAACTGTGAAAAAATAAATTTCTGTTCTTTATAAATTACCCAGTCTATGGTATCCTGTTATGACAACACAAATGGACTAAGACACTTTCTCTGATAGGAGCAAACCATACTTTCCAAGGATTAGCCAATCACAGATTTGCACATCTTCACCTGTACTCTGTGCTGGTCATAGTGACTAGTTTGAGAGTAGATAAATGACTTTATCAGTAATAAAGTGATTCACATGGGAGATATTTTACTAGGAGCAAACCATACTTTCCAAGGATTAGCCAATCACAGATTTGCACATCTTCACCTGTACTCTGTGCTGGTCATAGTGACTAGTTTGAGAGTAGATAAATGACTTTATCAGTAATAAAGTGATTCACATGGGAGATATTTTACTAAAATAGTTGGGAAAAAAGAGTCTCTTATTTATGGGGTAGCTAAGTGGATAGAAGATAAGCCTGGAGCTGCTGGCGGCCACTTCTTTCCCACTAAGAGAAAGTCAGTAGCAGAATGAAGACCATACAGGACAGCAGAATCAAGAGATTTTTAAAAAAACTGATATCTGATGACATGTTATGAGCACCTGGATCCAGTCATATCTGAACATTAATCTTGGGAACCAATAAATTTCCATCTGCCATAAGAAAGCTTGAGTTCAATTTTGATTATTAATAATCAAAAGAGTCCCAACTAATATAGCATCTTTCCCTATTCAAGAGGTGGAAAGAGGAGACAAATATCCCATAAGGGACACTAAGAGAAATAAGGAGGAATATATGATGTGAAGTGGTCCAAAAATCTGAATTGTTTCTTTTAGAAGTTTTTGTTTTATTCTAATCTATTCACCCAATTTCATTCCTCGTTAGTTGAAACATATATTGCAGCATGTATTTCTTCCCCTGACTGCCTGCAAAAATATACTCCTTCCCAAATGTCTTCATCCAGCTTGGATTTCCTCGTCTTTGGCAGTAGCTCATACTTTCAGTATTGCTGGGATTCCTCTGCGTCTGCTTTTAGGCCAGTGTGTGTCCTGGTGAATTCTTCACTCTTTTCATCTGTTTCCTTTTAAAGCCATTTTACGGTTCGTTGCTTCTTGACCTATTCGGCCTTGCTGTTCTTCTAGCCCAGCCTAATTCCCCAGTTGGGGCTTCTAGACTCTATTACTGCTGTGCTGTCAACAACCTTTTTTTTTTTTTTCTTTCACCAACTTTGGGCTACTCCCGATCACATTCAGGGAACAAAAATGCTATGAGTGAAGAGTCAACCCCCCAAAGCAGCACATATCACAGAATCCTTTTACAGGATGTGCTAGATAATGCAGATAAACTCTGCAGCATCGATTCACCTTCTGGAAGAAACCCAAATAGCAACACAAGAAGAGGGTCAAGGATTAAGTGATGCTAATAGAAATGTTCCCAGTGACAGTTCATATAAAACAGTGCATCCCGGCTGATGAAGGTCTGTATATTATTATAACGCTACAAGGTATGCCTCCCTGAGAAGGAAAACCCCTATTCGTTTGCAATATAGCTTAGTAGTTCATATCTGGTCAGCTGGTTGCATTGACTGTGGTATGAATTACATACCGCAGGTAGAGTTTGTAATGGCAGTACGAACCACAAAGATGATGTTTGTTCCATATCTAAGGCAATAAGCTCAATGCAGTACTTCATGGCTCTTCAGCTCTTCCATATTATATTAGGCTGATCCTTTCAGCAGGACTTTTAATGCATTGTAAACTTATTTGGTGGCAAGCTTTAAAAGCATTTAATAAAAGGAAAGTGAAGGAAACATCATTAATGAGCAAGATTTGCCTTAACGATTTCTTAACCTGTTTATTATTATCTCCTGCTTACTAGAGATGATGCTTCAGCACTTCTACATATCAAGCTGAAAAAAACCCTGAGACTTTTTGGAGCCAAGGGTCCTTTATCCCTGCAGGGTAATGCAGCCTGCTAGCCTTCCATAATGGTCAGGTTGTGGTTTATTGTGTTTCCTATAAGGGTCCTACTGGAAGGAATTTTATGGCCATAGGCTCTGTGCGAGCATTAAGCAAGTGTGGGAAGAGAAAGCACTTTTCCCAAAAGCTACAACTTTGATTTCTCTTCCTCCTTGCTGCCTGGGACTTGGCAGTCTCCATTAGACACAATGCCTGTTTGGAGAAGGCATTTTAAAACTTATTTCTAGACCATACTTATTCATAGAGCAGGAGACTCAGGCACTTTGGGGGCCAAGACTGAACTTCCCTGTTCACTGAATCACTGAGGTGAAGAAATGAAGCCTGCATGGAGGAGTTTAGGAAACATACCTTCCACTCCCCAAGCAGGACCTGGCCTTGCTGTGAGGCTACCTGGGGAACTGGGCAGGTTGCCTTCTTCATTTTCACTTGGACCAATCCCCGCCTTCAGTAAACACACATTTCTACGGACAGAGACATTCTGTTGACTTCTCCCGGAAAGATCTACAAGCAAAGGTGAAGCAGAACTATATGGCGCAAATGAAAATAGAACCAGTGGGATGAACTGCCACTTTATAGAAGTAAATATGACAAACTCAGACCCACAGGAAACCATTTTATGGCAAAGATTTTGTCCTTTCAAAGAAAAGACTAGGCATTTTATTTTTCAAAATGAAACTTGAGATTAGTGAAACTATTGCTAGATGCCTCGTGGAAATGATCTCTGTAGGGACCTTTATGGTGCTCTCCAGTGAAAAGAAAAATTAACCTTCAATAAATAAAAAAACTTTAAATTCCACGTTGGTAAAATTATTCCTACATTCTAGTTCTCATTGAGGACTAATATATATATAGTACTTGAAGTTTTTCCATTAAACTGTTTTTGAATTATGAGTGACAAACAAAATAAGTTTGAACAAATTGAAGAAAAAAAAATGAAAAGACAGAGCTTTCATCTCCCTTAGCTAGAAAGTGTGTTATTTACATCTCTGACAATTCTTTACCCACCCTGCCCACACCATTGCTATGGGCAATGCCATTATTCACAAGTTTCGAGTAGAAAAACTTTTTACTTTAGCATTTACTTTGATATAACAAACATCTGCACCTACTAAGGGCAAAGAATGTGCTAAATGCTTAAAACGTGATTGTAACACAGAATTGGGAATTTTTCTTTTAAAAAAGAGCAAGCTTTGAGCAATGAAGAATGATAACAGTTTAAATTTTGGAAATGTCAAATGTGAAATGTCTGCAAGACAAACAAGGCAGGATGTTTATCAGACCGCTGGAAAAATGATTAGTAGACAGGTGAAATTGGGGATATTGGAGTGATAGTCTTTTGTGTCATTCATATGATGTAATAAATAATAGGTTTCCAATGAAACATTAATTTAAATGATCATTAAGAAACTGTTCTTTTAATCTTTTATATAAAATCTTTTCTATACTGGTAAATATACTTCTCCTTGAATCATTTCATAATGAATATTGTAGTGGATTGAATTATGTCCCCTCCAAAACTCACTGGAACTTGAATTATGTACACCAAGATTTATGTATTAGAAACTTGGCCCCCACTGTGACTGTTAAGAGGGTGGGAAACCCTATTATGGT
>NW_007726301.1:743143-744174 GCF_000696425.1 Galeopterus variegatus | reverse complement strand
AGCGCAGCGGCGCTCCCGCCGAGGGTTCGGATCCCACATACAGACCGGTTCCTGCTCACTGGCTGAGCGAGGTGCGGCCGCAACACCAAGGGTTGTGATCCCGTTGCCGGTCCCGGTCCGGTACGGGCACAACACGGAGGGTTGCGATCCATTACCGGACACGAAAAAAGACAAAAAGGAAAAAAAAAAAAAAGAAACTGTTCTTTTAATCTTTTATATAAAATCTTTTCTGTACTGGTAAATATACTTCCCCTTGAATCATTTCATAATGAATATTGTAGTGGATTGAATTATGTCCCCTCCAAAACTCACTGGAACTTGAATTATGTACACCAAGATTTATGTATTAGAAACTTGGCCCCCACTGTGACTGTTAAGAGGGTGGGAAACCCTATTATGGTAATTGATTATGGAGCCTTGAAGAGGTGATTAGATTGTAGGACCGTGCAGTAGTGAGTGTATTAAAAATGGTGGTCAGGGGTATGGTTCTGAGGGCTTTAAAAGAAGACGAGAGTCTGTCTCTCTCTCTCTGCTCTCTCTGCTTCCACCATCTTGCAATGTGGGTCACTGTCACCACCACCAGGTGGACTTTGGACTTCCCAGGCTCAGAAACAATAAATTTAGTTTTTCTTTCTAAATTACTCAGTTCCCTGTATTTTGTTATAAGCTATAAAAACAGACTAATACAAATATGTCCAATTCTCCCTTCCCATGGCCAGCCAAGTAAGTAAAAGGCTCAGGGAAATACATTAACTCTTTAAAGCCATCTAGGACCATGAGGATGATTCTGGGCTTAAGAAAACAGCAGTGTCTGGGAAAGAGAAGAGGTGAGAGTGGGGAGCTGAGGTATAGACTTGATAAAGAAGAACATTCTAAAGAGTTGGCAAGTGTCAGCGATCTTTCATGTAAAGAGTAAAATATTTTTGAAAAAACAAAAAGAGGGCCGGCCCGGTGGCGCACTGGAGAGTGCGCCGCTTGGGAGCGCGGAGGTGCTCCCGCCAAGGGTTCGGATCCCATGTGGAGACCGGTTC
>NW_007726301.1:733609-742060 GCF_000696425.1 Galeopterus variegatus | reverse complement strand
GGACACACCTCTGGGTTTTAAGCCACTCCCCAAAGTCTCAGGCCCCTCCTTTGGGTCCTCCACTAGAGAAGAGCTACTGTTACCAGTTAGACCTATTTTCAGCACCAACAAGGAGAAAATGAGACCACAAGGGACTGGCTGTGCAAATTCAGTGGCTGAGCATGCTCAGTAGACAAGGGTTGTATAGTCCTGGTAGTTGAATGACCTCCCACTAGAAGTGGTAGAGAGCAAAGAATATTCTTGAACATGCCTGGTACATGTGATAGGGTTTGACCAATGAACATGTTCCAAGAAGAGACCAACTGAGCATGTACAAGACTAATGTTACATAATTGGGAACCACCTCCTTAATTCAAAATTCATTAGATAATGAAACAATAAAAACAGAATCCCAGCAGAAGGCAGGGCTTCTGCTCACTCTCCTGGAGCCAGCCCATAGTCTGCCTGTGGAGTGTGCATTTTTTTTCTTTTTGTATCAAACATTTTCAGGAAACAGCTGCTCATTCTCTTGAGCCAGACTGAATGCTGTACTGAACTTTAAGTATGTATTTCTAACTTTCATGTAAAATTTGATGTGGCCCTGCCCAGTTTCTGGAGCTAGACTTCACACTCTGTAAAGTCTGTATCTCTTATTCATTATATTAAACCTGTTCTCACTTTCTACTGTGACTCTGATCTTGAATTCTTTCCTGTGGTGGAGTCAAGAACTTGGAAAGAGGACGGGGTGGGTTGAGGCCAGCTATTGGGCCCCTGGACCCTTCCTCCAACATCAATACTTCCCCAAATATCAAGGGGATTGATATAAAGCATTTTTCACTTTTCATAACTTTGACTTCCTATTGTCTGATTTAATATAGTTCTGCAATACCATCACAGGCTACTGAGTCAAACAGACTTGTGATTGATTTCCAGCATCACTATGTATAGCTACATAACTTTGGGCAAGCTAGTGAACCTCCCTGACCCTCAGTATCATCTTCTGTAAAACAGAGATTTACAATAATACCCACTTCAAGAGTTATTGTGAGAATTAAAGGAGATAGTGTATGAAAAGCATTGAATAGAATCTGGAGAGTAACAGATACTCTATACACATGCCTGTTTTTTGGTATTATTAATCTGATTCTGATGTACAGATTTCACACAAGTTGAAAGAAAATTAAAGACATAAATGATGATAATAAGAATTACCTTCTCCTTGAGTATTCTGTTGGGGAGAATCCCTCTTCCTCTTCCTCTTCCCCTTTCCTTTTGTTTTTGTCTTTGTTTTTGTTTTTAACAGGCTCTTTCTTTCTCTTCCTTTTGTATTATGTCATAGCACTCACCTGCTGAGGACCATTTTTCTCATGAGAACATATACCAGATAAAAATCCCCAAAAGTCTTTGGACCCTAAACAGAATAACCTAGCCAAGTGAGGCAGCAAAGACTAGACGTTTGCTAGGTCAATTTTTGATATTTTGGCAACATGAAATCCTGGCATCCCTCTTTTCCTTACACTGATGGTGATGGGCTGACAGAAAGAAGTTATATGGAAAAAGCAGAAAAGCCTGGAGTGCAAATGAATTTTGACGCAAGTTCCTGGGATGGAAAAAGTTGCTCTGCAAGATGCCTCGTGTGGAAGGAAAATAGTTCTGCTGTATGTCGATTGGGTAGCAATGAACATGATCTGCTCGTGTCCCATGTTGCTGTGGACCAAAGCAAAATTCTTTCCTGGAACTTACTTTGAAATATACACTTGGTCTCAGTTAAAATTTGTAATAGAGAGAGACAAAGGTTCGCTCAAGCAAAGAAAAGTGGATACAGATTAGAGCGGATTTGATTTTGGACTCTTAAATTTTTAAAGTAACATTTGTTAAGTCTGGATTTTTAGCAACAAAAATAGCATTTGAAGGTATAAAGATTTGACTTGAGATATTTTAAAATAATAAGCCAGCAGGCATATATACTAGTGCTCATTCATTTTTTAGTGAGAAAATGATTATTGTCTCATGAATTGTGGCTTTCTTGTCTGGCCCTAAATAATGCAACTTTAGTGAGAAAATCTGGGCTCTGAGACACATTACAAACAGTTACAAATATAGCAGTTACATCATTCTAGTCATTACTAGCAGTAGTTTTCATTATAAATATGGATATTAAGAGGTTCATCATTCCTATATGTACATTCTCTAAACTGTTTCTTGACAGAACAGAGAAACTAACTTCTAGATGTGAATGGAGATATTTCCTTTTCTTTCAACTTTTCTAGAGACCAAAAAGCACGTTTTTTGAAAGCTTTTTTTTTTTTTTTGGAAGACCAAGATTTTTTTTTAGAATGTTCCCTGATCTTTCTGGGTAAAAATGGTGACAGGAATGAAATCCCACCACTATGTAGCGTCTACACCTGGTTTTTAATTGCATGAGTACTGTGTGAATATATCCACTGCAGGAAATTCAAACAATACAGATTAATTCTCAGCAGGCCTTTTCAATGGAGAACCAATGAAAAAAAAATCATGATTTCTTGCTTAAGGAAAGATTCCTGGTGGTTGAGCATTCTGTGTATGTCTGAAGAGCAGATGGGACAATTGATTGTTTCATGCACAGACTGTACAGAACAGACTGTACACAGACTTTCAGTAAGCTCCCTGTTTTCTGCCCCATGTCTCGTTCTTGTCTTGCATGATATCTGATGATTCAAAGTCCTGTGCCTATCTGAGATCATCCAGATCAGTGGTTCTATAGATGTCCCCAAATCAGCAACATCAGCATCACCTGAGAATTTTTTTAGGAATGCAAATTTTCAGGCTCTACCCCAGCTTGCTGAATCAGAAACTATGTGGGCAAAATCCAGCAATCCATGTTTTAGCAATTCTGATGCATCCTAGAATTTGAGACACCATAGATTTGGGGCAAATTAGCTCTCTTATAATACACATCTCCTCTCTCTGTGCTCTGGGCTCTAGCTTTCTCTACCCAGCTGCATCAATCACCACTCTTCCATCTGCTCTCAGTCTTTTAAATATGTGTTAGAGTCTGTGATCCCCTAACGACCTCATTCTTACTCTCTTTATTTGTGTGGTCTTATGCCTTTTTATTTCTTTTCTACCATTCCATTGGGGAATCAGGGAGGGAGAATTGATAGTCGTATGCTACTTAGTAGGTCACTATCTCTAAGTAGAAGTCTCTTATATGTCTGTCTAGACATTTCTATTAACACATGTATTTGTCTTTGGTGCCTAAAATTGAAATCACTAAAGTTAGTCCTTTTGCATGCATGTGTGTGCATATGTGTGTGTGTAGGGTAGATTGTCTTTAAAAAGAGCAAAATTTTGTTTTACTGGTGAATTCTATTTTATTTCATTACCTTCTCTTTTATCTTTAGTAGTCACTTCTTTGGAGGAGTTGTTTAATTTTCTTTTTCTAGTTTCTTGAGTTGACTATTTAATTTTTTGCTGACTAATAATGCATGTAAGGGGATAAATTTGCCACTGAGTACTACTTTGGCTAGTTTTTATAGTTTTTTATATATACACTCATTGTCATTTATTTCTAATGAAATGTGAAACTAAGCTGAAATTTAGTTTGATTTCCTTATGCTGTAAACTGGATGCCCCCCACCCCCAACCTCACTGAAGCTTAATCCCTGCTGTAACTGTTGAGAGTGGGAAATCCTGTTACTGCAATTGAAAGATGAGGCATTAAATAGGTGATTAGATTCTAGGACCATGCCATAGTGAATGGATTAAAAATGGTGGTCAGGTGCATGGTTCTCAGGGTTTTAAAAGGAGAATGAATGAGGAGGTTTATTCTCTCTCTCTGCTCCCTATTTAATTTTTTGCTGACTAATAATGCATGTAAGGGTATAAATTTGCCACTGAGTACTACTTTGGCTAGCTTTTATAGTTTTTTATATGTACATTCATTGTCATTTATTTCTAATGAAATGTGAAACTAAGTTGAAATTTACTTTGATTTCCTTATGCTATAAACTGGATGCCCCCCACCCCCAACCTCACTGAAGCTTAATCCCTGCTGTAACTGTTGAGAGTGGGAAATCCTGTTACTGCAATTGAAAGATGAGGCATTAAATAGGTGATTACATTCTAGGACCATGCCATAGTGAATGGATTAAAAATGGTGGTCAGGGGCATGGTTCTCAGGGTTTTAAAAGGAGAATGAATGAGGAGGTTTATTCTCTCTCTCTGCTCCACCATTTTTGCAACATTATACTCTGCCATCGCTGTTGCCACCACTAAGGCCCTTACCAGATGTGTTCCCTGGATACTGGACTTCCCTACCTCAGAAACTGTAAGCAATACATTTCATTTCCTTATAAGTTACTCAGTTCTGTGCATTTTGTTATAAGCAATAGAAATGGGCTAATATACTTTACTAAGGAAAAGGTATTTGGAAAATTTTTTCTCTTTCTCTCTCTTTTTTTTTTTTTTTTTTTTTTTCATTAAGAAGAATGCAGGTATTGAAATGGGTGGGGAGAGAAAATGGGCTTTGGGGAATTTTTTGAAAATTTTTTTGTCATTTAGTAGTTGTTCAATTTCTATGACTCTTCTCTTGGCCCATAAAATATTTTGTATCATGCCATGCTTTTGAGTACAAAATTCTATACGTATCTATTAGGCCAAACTTATTTATTGTGTTAGTCAAATCTTCTATAGCTTTGACATTTTAGATATTTGGTGTATTGAATTCTGAGCAGCTTAGAGTAGACCTCCATTATTATTATGGATTTGTTATAGTTACATACATTTTTGCTTTATGTCTTTTAAAACAATGTGGTTGAAAATGAATGTCTGCAACCATCTTATTATCTTAGGAGACTGTATTATAAAATTTTTATTATTACTATTATTTATTTTAGTACTTTTTTTACTTTGAATTCTACTTGCTTGGTAATAACATAATAATGTTTGTTTTAATTTTATTCATATTTGTCCGGTATATCTTTTTTATTCTTTTATTGGTCATTTTCTTGTGCCATGTCTCAGGTAGTATATAGCTGGATGTTTTTAAAAAGTACAATCTGAGAGACTTTGGCCTTTTGTGCCATCATGACATTTACTGAATTACTGACATCTCTGGACTTCTTTCTGTTGCTTATTTTAAGTTTTCTGCTTACTTCTTTTATTTTATTTTATTTTTTTCACTTATCAATTTTTTGACTGGAGGTTTTTTAAATTATAATTTTCTTCTCTTGGTTTGAAAGTTATATGTTTTACTTAAAACTGTCTGCTTGTTATTTTGAAGTTTTAACACATATTTTCAAAGTTTTTGTATAAGTAGGCAGAGTCCTGGTGCATTTAGAGTTCTCTATTCCTACCCCCTCCTCTCAACAACCCACCCTACCTACTCCAACACCCATGTTGAGATTTTTTGTTCTATGTTATTTTTACAACAATTAGATAACTACACATTTTGCTTATTTATTTGCCTATCACTGTTTATTGTATCACATTTACCATTGCTTTTAATTCATTTTTCATTTTGCTGAAATACATTCTTCTCTTTCAAGGAGTCCTCAAATATCTATTCCTGTTGGTGTGGCCATGTTTAGAATATGAAGTTCAAAGTAATTTTCCCTCTAAACTTTGTGCCTAGTTTGTGTTTTTTATTCATTTGGTTTGACTTTGAATGTGATCATCAATATAAATATTCATAATTGAGGATTTATTAATTTTTACAAGAATATTTTATTTCCTATATTGCTAATCTCTCAAAGGAAATATTTTGTTTCACAAATGCCTTGATGAGAGTATCTTCTTATCCTGAGAAAAATATTAATAACACTTACACAGTGGACTTGTGTTTGTTCTATTTATCTGATTTCTTCAGCTGTCAAATTCTTTTGTTTGCTTATTGAAATTGGCACCTTTTTATTCAAGGTTTCATGTTGGCTATGAAAACCTGCTTCTGTTTACAGCAGCTACTCCAGAATTGTTTTAAATGAGGAGGGAGGAGATAGGAATAGGAGGGTCAGACAATTTACCAAACCCTGTGTGACAATAGCTGACATTTGAGGGGTGTGAGCATACAGTTCATCCTAGATGCCACAAGACACTGCCAACTTAACCTTGTGTACATCAACTCTGTCCTGTCTGGAGAAAAATTATTTCTATTCACATTATCCTGTTTACCACACTCCGTGCCAGTTATGACATGCTTTCCTCACTTTAGTGATAGAGAAAACTGAAGCACCATGGGGTCAAGCAATTCACTCCAACATACCACTGCTAATCAGTGAAGGAGCCAAGAACAAACCTTAAGTCTGCAGGTATATAGCTATTTCCTGGATCATGCCAGTCAGAGCTCTTACATTGGTATGATTTGATAAACTGCCATTTAATTATGACCCACTGGAGAAAAGAGTTTTAAAAAGTAAAAGCATATTATCAGGGAAAAAAGAAATGGACTATTCTTTATAACATTTTAAAAAATAATTTAATATCAAAGACAAATATAGAAAAAAGGTCTGTACTTTTCCTCATACAATGAGATTGGGCAAAAAGTATCACAGTAGAAGACACCATTTTTCAGAGTGAGTACTAATTATAAAGTCCAGCTTCCTCAATTACCACCAAGGTTAGCCCGGGTGTTCTCTTCTGCTGCTGCTAGGGCACTGCCACCATCACCCACTGCTTACTTTGAGCAAATAGGGCCTCTGATCTGACCAAGGACAAGGACACAGCTAAGCTGTGAAATTCGATTGAATCCTCATGAAGCTGAAGCACTGGTGTGGAAGGTGACCCAACACAAGCAATTGCTCAATAATGCCAGCTTCTTAAAAGAGAATTTGACATGCCTGCACATGCACACTAGAAAGACAATGTAGTTTAATCAACTATTTATATCATCAGAAAATTTAAGAATATATACTAATGAGATTTCAGGCCAAGGATAAATAAACTCATTCTAAAATGCTGAGCTGTTTTAGGGTGATAAAAACATGAAATGATTTTAAGTGTTCTTAATGATTTTCAACCATCATATCACGCTGCAGTATCAGAGAGTTTGGGCTGCATAACAAACTACCCTAAATCTCATTGGCATAAACAAAACTAAGTTGTTGAAAATAAATAACAATAACTTGAACTTTTAGAAGTAGACAGTAGAATTGTGGTTACTAGAGGATGGGAAGGGGAGGGAAGGGGGAGGGGGATAGTGAGAGGTTGATTAATGGGCAGAAAATTACAATTAGATAAGAAAAATCAGTTCTGATGGTATACAAAAGTGCTAGGCATCTATAATTAAGAGTAATTTACTGTATGTTATCAAATGGCTAGAAGAGAAGAGTTCAAATGTTCTCATCACAAAGAAAGGATTACATTTTGCAACAATGAATATGCTAATCACCCTGATTTGATCATCACACACTGTGCACATGTATTGAAGTATAACTCTGTATCCCATAAATACGTATAATCAATATGTTTCAATAAAATAAATAAATAAGACACATAAAAGTTAATTTTAAAAAGCAAGTTATTCAGTTCACAGTTCTGCTATTGGCAGTCTGGGCCAGCTCTGACCAATCTGACCTGAATGCTCTCTTGTGTCTGCAGTCAGATGTCAGGTCAGCAGCAGCAAAGGGGCTGTGAGCTGGGGCCCTCAGTCCTGCCCCCACGAAGGAATGAATTTATACTGCCACTATAGTGATTTTAGGATCCCTTCTTTGTTGAGGATAAACAATAAATCTTCTCCTTGTCCTATTAAAAACAAATCTGTAATTATCCAGATTAAGAAATGTTCTACAGAAAATGACGTCATGGTTTATTTGAGAAGTCTCAAGTCATTGAGTTAAAAGTGTGAATTTTTTAATTTTTCCGATAATTTCTATCAGTTGTGCTGACAACTCCCTTCAGTAAAAAAGATTAAGAAATGTTCTACAGAAAATGACGTCATGGTTTATTTGAGAAGTCTCAAGTCATTGAGTTATAAGTATGAATTTTTTAATTTTTCCGATAATTTCTATCAGTTGTGCTGACAACTCCCTTCAGTAAAAATTTCTAAATCCAATTTCATTGTTTGTCATCTTCGGTTACTTAGTCCAGATCAACCTCCTATTAGAGTCGAGGCCTTTCCTCCCTCCGCAGACCCGTGAGGGCTACTAGACCTTGGCTCCAGCGGCTTGGGCTGGGGTGGAAGTCTTGTCTCCCACCTCCTTTCTCCCTGCTCCTCGCACTTTTCCTGTGGTATCAGCACTGCACGGAGGGAAGGAGAAGACCCATCTCCTGACATGCCTTGTGTGGCAAGTAGGCTGTCCTCTCCATTGGCCTGAACTGTGCTTGCCTTGCATGAGCAGCCACATTTCAGTAGTGCAAAAATTCCTGCTGATTTTCTACGCTCAGCTCCACTAATCAAACTGTGGTCTATGAAGTAGAAGTAGGTAGAAAGAGGTCCCAAGTCCCTCCTGGCACCGGACTTAACCCCAAGGTATTTCCTTTAGAAATTTTAAT
>NW_007726301.1:730237-733575 GCF_000696425.1 Galeopterus variegatus | reverse complement strand
TGTGGTATCAGCACTGCACGGAGGGAAGGAGAAGACCCATCTCCTGACATGCCTTGTGTGGCAAGTAGGCTGTCCTCTCCATTGGCCTGAACTGTGCTTGCCTTGCATGAGCAGCCACATTTCAGTAGTGCAAAAATTCCTGCTGATTTTCTACGCTCAGCTCCACTAATCAAACTGTGGTCTATGAAGTAGAAGTAGGTAGAAAGAGGTCCCAAGTCCCTCCTGGCACCGGACTTAACCCCAAGGTATTTCCTTTAGAAATTTTAATCCATCTTCAAAAGTTGACCCACCCCTAGCCGCCATATCACATCCCAGCCTGTAGTAGTCCCCAGCAAGCTTACAGCCACCGGATCTCATCTATATTCTGCCTTTCCCAGCCCATTCTTGGGAACCATTAAATACTCAAGAGGACTGATTCATGCCTCCTCCATCTGGCCTTATTATCCCACTATTTTTCCTCAGTGCTTTTGCTGCCAGAACACCAGAACAAGTCTGCAAACTCTGTTGCTCAGGAGACATCACATGGGAAACAAGTCTCTATTTCTTGCTGATACAAACTTTATGAGGAAGTCTTTGGTCTCCCACCCCCTTTGGCTTTAGAGAAGAAACCAGCAAGTGCCCGATTCTTTTTTCTTTAGGGAGGTAAGATGAGGACAGAGCTGCTAAAGGTTATCTCCTGGTCCCTTTCCAGTCTTCTTTATACAAACAGAGGATGAGTGAACAGGGGGATGACAGAGGTTGAAATGGGCTTATCTCTGAATCTGCTGAAGTGGAAGCTCTCACCAAGCCCTTTGGAGGAGGTGGCTGGCACCCGGCCTGAAGTCTCCTCTAAATTTCGAATGCAGAATACATAGTGGCCTTTGCTTTGGACTGTGACTTCTAGTAGCCAAGATTGGGAAGTTAAAAAATATTGCACAAGGCATTTTAGGGTATTATGCTACACAGAAAAGCCTTTAACATAGGCAAACGTTTAAAAAGAGTCTCAGTTGTAACTTCACTATTACTGTGAATAGAAATCTCTCACTTCAACTTTTGTGGCCTATTTTTCTTTATCCTTTTTGTAGACCACTCTTGTTTTTTAGCAAATCAAAACAATTTATTGTAAGAGTTTAAGAGTATCTTTATAGGCATCGATTAGTTTAAATATCACACTTCATTCCCTTTCCTTCAGCACCAAGAAAATTGATGTGATGGCCTGTCTTAAGTTGGCTTCCTCTATTGGTCTTTTATCTGACAAGACACCTATGGCAAAGTAATGACAAAGCCTCATCAATATGCTACTTTTCATCCGCCTGACACCAAAATCAATGGACTGCAGAAGAAGTCCCTCTATCAGCATTGTCAGAAATGATCACCATGCTGGACAGAGCATGCTACCTGATTTCTCTGAGCACTTATTCATTCCTGAAAGCTTTCTCTTGGCTGTTACAACAGTGACCCTGCTTAGAGGTCAGAGATAAAGATGCTGTACAATCAGAGGATGCTCAGTAAGTCTGGAAAGGGGAGACTCTCTCCAAGTGTGAAATGATATAATGGTCTGTATATCCGGCCCCTGGGAGAAATCACATTTTCCATCTCTGGGACATGTGACCTACAGGATCTGCACTTGTGGGTCTGGAAGCCCTAATTTGTCATAAGTGACAGCTGGGATTTAGAGGGTTTCACTCAGCATCAAGGAAAGAAATTACCCAAGCAAAAGTGGATGGATTGGTATAATCAGTTTTATGAAGAAAATTTAAAATCTGCATCAAAAATTTTAAAATAATAAAGCACAAACATGATTATATAAATTTTTGTTATGATCAATCAATACTAACGATTCAGTAGAAAATAACAATTGCCAAATATCTTTTAACACATTTAGATAATTTTCAGTCATCAGCAATAACAGGAATTATCACATAGAAAACTGAATTTCACTAGCAATCTTAAACCTCATAGAATTAGGTTTCTCTGACTGAGCTTCTAAGTTTATTCTCATTCTAAAAGAATTGTGTCCTGAGAACCTACAGCCATCACTCAGAATTCTAACCCAAGGTAGCAGAAAAATGGAAGAGCATTGGTTTCAACTGGTGATGTTCAAATTATTCTGACTGATGAATATCTAAATCAACAGGGCATTTGATTGTTCTCTGCTTGAGGAGATTAAAAAAAATGCCTGATAAGGCAAGAAGTTCTTTACCAAAACCAAAAAAAAAACAAAACAAAACAAATTTTGCTTACTTAAAGTGCACTTTAAAAGAGAAAGTGTATCTCATATTGGTCGGTTGTTACATACTCTTTCTCCCTCTAACAACAATCGCTCATGCTAACGTAGCAATATTAAAGTTTTTAAGATATTTTTACCCTCTTCCTCTTGCTCACAGCAATGGTGAAATCCTGCAAGCAATGACAATATAGTCAAAATCCAGGGAAGCTGAGACGGTACGTTGGTAAGTAATACATTTAGAGACAGTGGTCAGGAATTCCTCTGAGGAGGTAGGTGTTATGTACTTCAATGGCACCTTATTAATTGGGTGCTGAAGAAAAACTCACATCAAAATTGATTGAAAAGAAAATGCATGGGTGGCTTAAGTCAGATCCTGCAGGACCACTGATCACAATATCAGGGGCCAAGGTATATCCTTAGAGGTAAATATCCTGTAAGACTCCAAAAAGCAAAGTGAAAGCATGGCTGCAAATCCCAGAGGAGGAGGGTAGAAGAGACTGCAGCACATTTCAGGTATAAGGAGAGAGGTGAGACCTCGAACGAGTCACATGATCAAGAGTTAGAGGGATTAGAATTAAGTTAGGAAGTGGAAGGGAAATGAGTTGACTGTTTATGAGATAATGAACAAGAGATTCGCCCCCATTGCAACAGTGAAAGAAGAATAAAAATTAGAAGAAATTACTTCCTGTAAGTCCAGTAAGCATTAATTTCGCCTTCTAGCTACTAAGACACTAACTAAAAACTCAGTGACCTGAAAAACTTGATGTTGCCTCCAAGACTGTGTAAGTTACTTCCAGAAAATAATTTATGTGAGATAAAACTTTTTCATCACTCAATAGCTACTTCTTTGCTGACAGGCTCAGCTGCATTCAGAAGGGCCCTGAACTTGGTTTAATGCTCTCTTGTGTCTATCTTGAAATTCTTAACAATTTTTGAACAAAGAGCCCCATATTTTTGTTTTGCTCTGGGTCCCACATATCACCAAACTTATTCTCCCTCCTCTAAGTGGCCAAGTCCTCCAGGACAGTCTGGGCCCTTCTGTGACACTACATTTTTATTAGTCTGAGCCAAGCACTGCAGTTTCATTACCAAAAATGGTAACTGGTTTAGATCTAGGTATAAGAGGCCA
>NW_007726301.1:727951-729103 GCF_000696425.1 Galeopterus variegatus | reverse complement strand
GCCACTTCTGTGATCTCATTTCTTGCCAATTTTTTCCTTGCTCATTCCTTTCTAGCCACACCGACCTCCTTGCTGTTTCTCAAACACATCCAACATGCCTCTACCTTAGGGGCTCTGGGTTTGCCTGGAAGCGCTTCCCCAGGAGTTCCCACGGCACGCTCACTTCTGTCATTCAGGTCTATGCTTGTAGGCCTGTAGGCCAAAGCAGACTTCCCTGACAACCATTTATAAATAGCAACCACTTATAACTGAGTAGCAGCCCCTTCACCACTCTCTATTACGTTGCCCAGCTATAATGTTCTTCATAGCACTTTTCTACTACTTGAAATATTATATATTATTTACCCCCCCCCCCCTTTGGTCTCTGTTCACATTAGAATGCAACTTGATGAAGGCAGAGAATGTTTCCCTTACCTAATAACACAGCAGGAGATCTATTTGGAAACTCATGGCCAACTTATTACACTGGGTCTACATTGTGTTTCCTGTACCTAGACCCTTGGCACATAACATTAACTCAACAAATAACTATTGAATAAATGAATCAATGTTAGGTCTGGAGCTGCTACAGCCATCCTGGGACCATAAAGGAATTTCTTGACATGTGAGCAGAAAGACTGAAAGCACCCAGATCCACTTTGAAGTCCCGGAGTTGTGGAATTTATCATTCAAGCACAGCCCCACTTTCTTCTTGTCATGTGAGACAGTAAGTTGGTTAAGTCACTTTCATTTGGATTTGCTGCTTGCTCACATCTAAAAATGTCCTAACTGATGCATAATTCTTATCTAGAAAATTTTGATATTTTAATTTCTTGGATATATCATCTAAGACCATTTTTTCTTTCTAATTTCTCATACAATCTGGATAAACTCAGCTACATGGTTTGTAACTTTTACAGTTAACGTTTTAACACTCATCACATTAATTACCTACCATGATCCATTATTATCGTCACTTGAATTTCCTCCATTCAGATAATGATGCGAGAATAATTCTCTCGTGCAAGCGAGAAAAACCAAATTATAAAATTTATGATCATGAAAAAGAGGGAAAAGCAAAACTCAAAACAACCCCAAACTTAGCCTCCCGGAATACTTGTCTTCAAACATCCTTCTAATAGAAGTGTTTGTGACCTCTTAGAAATATTCAAG
>NW_007726301.1:693787-726806 GCF_000696425.1 Galeopterus variegatus | reverse complement strand
GGAAACAGGGTTGTTGCTGATATGATTAGTGAAGATAAGGTCATACTGGAGTAGGGCGAGACCCTAATTCAGTACGACTGGTGTCTTCATAAACCGGACACCATGTGAAGACAGAGACACAAGGAGAATGTCACATGAGGGTGGAGGCAGAGATGCATGTTGGGATCTCTGTAACAAAAGACAGATTAAACAAGAGAAAGAGAAAGCCAGTTTATTAACACATGCAGTGCACATCACGTGGGAGGAATCTCAGTGAGAGGGAACTCAAGGCAGTGGATTGGAACTCTGCCTTATGCAGCATCTTCAACAAAGAACAACAAACATGTAAAGAAATCACAGGACAAAGGAGAGCAGCTTTAGGCTTTCAAAGGCAGGAAACTGTGGGAGAAACTAAGGCAGTGAGGGTTGTTTGTAGATTGCTCTGGAGTTGTGTCAGAGCTAGAGTTGTCTCCAGTAAAGGAGAATTTAGATGCTGTTTTTAGGCAGTAACGGGAGAAGACAGAGAGAGTTCTTCCTCCATCTGTTGCTTCATAATTGCCTTTAGCTCAAAAATATGTATATCAAAGAGGCATATTTTGGGGCGAAATATTCTGGCTTCCTTCATTAGAATGATGTATCAACAAGCCAAATAATGTCAAAGATTGCCAACACACCATGAGAAGCCAGGAGAGACATGGAACAGATTCTTCTTTACAGCCCTCAGAAGGAAACAACACTGCTGATACCTTGATCTCAGACTTCCAGCCTCCAGAACTGCAAGACAATTAATTTCTGTTTACTTAGCCACCCAGTTTGTGGAATTTTATTATGGCAGCCCTAGCAAATGAATACACCCCATCTATCGTTGCCATCCTGATAAATAACTTCTAGCTGAGACCTCTGGAATTCCCATTTCATGTTAAAGAAGCTTTCCAATATCTTTATTTTCTTTACTAAACAACCTCTCTCTGTTCCTAGCACTGTCTTGAGGACAGTGCTTCACATGTGACACTTGAGTGCAATTCATCAAGTATTAAATTGGCATTCTCTAGCTCCCTGTTGTTATTTCCAGAGAGTTACTCCCCCAACATGTTATTAAACTCCCTCTTGCTCTGCAGGTCCACCCACTGAATATCTGCTGCCTTCTTTCATCACTGTTATCTTCCAACCATTCCATCATATTCATGGACAAATCTGACACTTGCTTCGAACTCTTCATTTTTACCTCAAGTCCTGCTATCATCTCAGGCGTGTTTGATGGCCAAGTGAAGAAGATACCAAACTCCTCAGCCCAATGACTCGTCTCTGTCCTCAGAGCCAGTTACCGCCCTCTCCTTCACTCACTCATACTTAGGTACCTGAGGCACCTGTCTCACCTGGATCTCTTCTGTGTCAGAACCCTCAAATTCCAGTACCCCACTCTATAGTTAAAATCTTCTATCTCTCATTTTTCTCTTGGTCTCTTTCCTGCCAGACTTGTTTCTCTTTTTCTTTCTTTTTTCTTTTTCTTTTTCTTGGCTTCATAGCAGTCTCTCAGCTCTCAACATCTTCATGTTCTCTCAGGTGATTAGACCTTTCTTGGGTTTACTTTCCTACCTAGACCACATTTCTTCATTGATCACTGAACAACCTCTCTTCTGTAAAGGTAGAATACAGCAGTATAGATGATTCTGGAAATATATCATAAAAGATGTGTTTGTGTGTGAGAGAGAGGAAGAGAGAGCCAGTAGAATGCTAATGGCTAGGTAATGGGGCTTCTCTAATCCTTTTCAATTTATTTCAGAACATAATAGTTACTCATCAGTGAAATAAGAAATATATATTTTGTCTTTGTCCCCATTTCTTGGCACACAGCTTCTAAAACCAAGTGATAAGTGTCTCTTTGTGCTAATGAGATGACTGGTGGCTGTGGCTCCTGCATAGCCTCAGGATGGAGGCTGGGAGCCAGGAGAACTGACCGACCATGTGATCAGAGGGTGGAAACTTACTGCCCCTCCCACCCCTCAACCTCCAGGGAGCTGAGAGTGGGTGAAGGTTAAGTTGATCCCAATGGCCAATAATTTAATCAATCATATCTATGTAAGGAAACCCTTACTAAAAAAAACAAACAAACAAAAAATAAAAAAACAAAGACATGGTTTGGAAAGCTTCCAGGTTGATGAGCAAGAACCCATGCACATGCTGTAATTTAATCAATCATATCTATGTAAGGAAACCCTTACTAAAAAAAACAAACAAACAAAAAAAAAAAAAACAAAGACATGGTTTGGAAAGCTTCCAGGTTGATGAGCAAGAACCCATGCACATGCTAGGAAGGTGATGCACCCCAAAATTTCCACAGGGACTTCAGTGCTCAGGACCCTTCCAGACCTCTATGTATCTCTATCCCTCTGTATCTCTTCCTCTGGCTATTTATTTGTACTCCTTAATATATCCTTTGTAATACTCATAAACTAATAACCTAGCAAGTAAACTATTTTCTTGGATTCTGTGAGCCACTCTAGCAAAATATCAAAGTTGAGAAGAAGGTCAAGGGGACCACCAATTTGCAGTCAAGACAGACAGAAATTGTCAGTAACCTGGGGACCTACTATTTATGACTGGCATCTAAAATGAGGGCAGTTCTGTGGGACTGAGCCCTTGACCTGTGGTGTCTGAAATTATCTCCAGGTGGACAGTGTCAGAATTGAATTAAATTGTAGAGCACCCAGTTGGTATCCATAGAGAATTGAAGGATTTCTTGGTATAGAAGAAACACCCACACATTTGGTCACAGACATGTTCTGTGTTGAGTGTGAGTATGGGGAAAAACAGTTTCTTTTTTCTATATCGATGATTTTACCGAAATTTTGGTTTTATCACTTTGCTTGTAGTTCAACTCTTCCCCATCAGTTCTAGAACTGAGTTCAAGCTCCTTAGACTGGCTTCCTCAGCCATTTACAACAGCACCTTGCTTAGCCCACTGGAAGCATTTCCCAGCACTTCCTACCTCTCACATGGTGCAATTTGAGGTCTGTCTGCTTTTGGCTGTGCTTCTGCCTACACCCTTATCTTCTCATGTTTATGTAATCTCATATGGAGTTCCCTCTTACCCCGATCTCCCAGTGACTCCTAAGCATCCTTCAAAATGCATGGAAGACGTTTACGTCACTTTCATATCACTCACATTCCTTTGAATAGGATTTTTAAGTCTTGTCTTTGAGACACCTCTTCACCTTGTACTCGCTTCCACAGTTGTACTGTTTTTAATTTTATTTTTCCACAGTGTATCTTCACTATAGTGCAGGGTTTCTCAACCTCAGCACTATTGACGTTTTGTGGGGGACAGCTGTCCTATGTATTGTTGAATGCTTACTAGCATCCCTGGCCTCTGTCAACCAGATTCCAGTCGCATCCCTCCAAGTTGTGACAACCCAAAGCATCTCCAGACATTGCCAAATGTCCCCTGAAGAACAAAATCGCCTCTAGGTATAGAGTACGCCACTCCAGGGTTGTACCCTGTCTTTTTCATCCTATTAAACTCAGAAGCTAGCACGGTGCTTGCCCCATGACATACATTCAGCCAATGTTTACTGAATTGATCTGAGCCACAGAAAGTGTGACACCATTCCAGCAAAATGCCACAGAGGACCCAGGCAGTGTCAACAGCATTCTTCCAGGTATTTCTAAATAAAGATATTTTCTAGTTGAACATGATGTTTTCCTACAAGGAGGACAAAGGCATTCTGGGTTTTCTTTCTAAAAGCAAAGGGCATATTTGAACAAGTTTTCTGAGCACTGTGGCCCGAGGCTGTTCCTGGCTGTGGAGCTCTGGAAGACTTGCGGCTGGAAGCTCTGGTGGCCATCTGCCTTCCCAGCAGTGTCCCTCAGCAGTCCTCCCGCACGCGCCACGCCGGCCTGAGACCCTCCTGCCTCCCACACCGCTCACGACCCAGCCCAGCAAACGCAGAAGCCCCGTGCCTGGTCGCCAAGGCCACTGTCTGCCTGCTTCCTGCGCCAAGGCATTTGGCTCCTGTCTACAGGGCTTTTATCTTCATTTATCTTTTCAACCAAATGAATTTAAATTATGTCTTTATCTTTTACTACTAAGGCTGCCTCAATCCTCTTTCTATCTTAATCTGACTTCCTAGTAGAGCCCAACTTCTTCTCTAATTAGAGGGTGATAAATATTGGGAGATAGGAAATGGACCACTTCTAGTAAAGCCGTGTGAGCCCAGCCTGGTGCATGTGGGAAGGGTTCAGACTTCCCAGCACCATGGAGTAGGACTTGAAGAGGATATTTTTATCTTTAAACTAAAAGGTGACTTATGGGCTTTCTCTCACCTGCCAAATGGCAGGCCCTGCATTCTTCTACTCACATAGTAAATTATGGAAAAGCAGAGGGACTCTGGAGAGCTCAAGGTAGTAAAACTAAATGGAGATTATTCTCCTTGAAAGAAGTCCTTCTCCAGCAGTTGACAGACCCCTGTAGAGAGCATCCTCCTCGCCTGATGGTGTTTGCCTTTTGTGCTCTCTCTCCCCTGGGCTTTGCGAAAATAGGAAGCATTGATTTGGGGCTCTTATGTTTCAACTATTAGGGCAGACATTGTGGGTTGGCCAACCCAATTTCCTCTTCCAGCTCCCTTCTGTATTGTCCTGCCTTGAACTTAGAAGCTGGTAAAACTGAGCACTCACTTTCTCAGCTTCTTTTAAGGCTTACATGGGTATGTCCCCTGTTTCTGCCCAAAAGTACATAAGGAGAATTTTTCTGGGTGATTCTGGGAAAGTGTTGGCCTTCCTGATATAAAACACAGATGCTTCTTGTGCTACCCTCGACCCCTTCTTCCTGCATTGAATGTGGACATGTTGCCTGGAACTGCAGCAGCTGTCCTGAGACTATGAACAGCCTCTCTTCCATCTGTAGGTACCTGCACCATTCTGCAACATGAGAAAAATTAACTCATTTCTCTAAACCTGGTAGACAACTATTCTATTATTATACATGCTGCCAAAAGCATTTATAATGAAAATACCTGTACTTAGACTCTCGTCAAGTCACTACGAAAAAAAATGTCTTTATATCCATTCCCTCTTCCATATACACACTAAACAAAAATCCATCAGGATACAATGTGGTTAATCCAAAATCTACCTACCATTAAGCCAACAACAATGCTATGGTGCAAGTTGGTCCCAAAAGAATCTAGGTCACAGGCCTTGGGTGTCTGAGTTTCTTACAGTAGATGTTTCTTGAGTGCCTACTACGTACCAAGCAATCTTTGAATGCTGCTTTAAATGAACTAACTCACACAGTGTTCATAAGAACCCTAGAACAGTCATTTAAAATGAGGCAATGAAGACACAGAGAGATAAAATAACTCACCCAAGGTTACCCAGATAGTAAGTAACAGATGAGGGTTATCTACATGACTCAGACTTTCTGAACCCACAGAATACATACCCCGAAGAGTATGTGCCTTGAAGGAAAAATGCATTGCTATTCTAGATATGTTGAGAAACAGATGAATTCCTATTTGCATCTTTGAGAGAATATCAAAATTAATATCCCTTACAAAAAAAAAAAAAAACAACTGTAAAGGGAAAGATGATTCTGCTCAGATCACTCAGAGAAGAAATCCATTTAAATGACAATGTTAAATACTATTAAGAAAAATAATAATAACCACTAAATTTTATTATGGACATATCGTGTCAGGTGCTTTGCTAAGTATTTTTATGGATCTTTTTACTTAATCCTCAAAACAATACAGAAGAAGTGAGGCCGATCCTCTGTCACCAGCCCCAAAGCCATTGCTTCCCCTCCTTCTTGCTGTCTCAATCCTAATCTTTTTTACATGTTTACCACTCCCTTGCCCAGAGCTCATAGAAGTCAATCCCCAAGGCAGCAATCATGATTGCTTTCCGTCAATAATCATCTTTGCCAGCAATTGATTCCAGGTGGGTATATTCTACCTTGAGAAGTTGCAACCAGTGAGAAATGAGGAGTAATCTCCCAGAAATTTCTGGGCAAGTTTTCCCTCCCTAGTCAGAAGAGGCACCAGGAAGAAATGACCATGTCATGCCAGTAACCACAGCAGCCACCTTCGGACCATCAGCTGAGAAGCCCAAGCACCAAGCCAATTTGTGAAGAATGGTGGGGAAAAAGAAAGAAACTGAGTCCCCAGTGAAAGTATTAACTGCTGCGTTAACTCTAAAACTGCCTATCTCTGATTTCTTCTTCTATGAAATAATACTCACCTCTCAAGTTATGCTAAATAAGTCCCACCACCCAAATTCTCCCATTCACAGTGGGTTCTCTCTCCAATGCATTTCTACAGCACTTTATCTGCATCCCATGTAGACATTTGTCTGATTGCCCTGCTTTAAATCATCTTTATTTGTATATATAAGTATATGCCTGGCTTCCTTGCTCAAACTATAAATGGAGCAAAGGCAAAACCTGTGTTTTATTTATCATTATAATCTCTAATGTCTACCAAGTGCTTTCTACCAGGTACCTCAAAGATATATTTGAACATTTTTAAAAATCAACTTCATGAATCCTGTAGCATTAGTGGAGTATCCTTGTGAATATGAATTTGAACACAGCCTGTTACTTCTAAAATAAAGTCATTTGTCTTTTTCTAATTAACATGTTTAAATTGATACAGTTTTGTGTTAATTCTAGAGATACTAACAAAGAGTAATCACCCTGTGAAACATTAGTATTTTTAGAGGATTTTTTCAGGATTTTTGTTTCCTTTTTCTCTCCTTTTCAGCCCCGTCATGCCTCCACTCAGTGGGATAGAAAGAGGATAGAGGGTGGTGAATAGGGAGGAAAAAGTCCTTTAAAGTATACATTAGGGCAGGTGGCAGAAATCAACTCACTCATGACAGTACCTCTGACAGCACAAAGAGGTTGACAGAACTACCCAACTGTCGAGGAAAATCACTTAAGGAGCCGGGTCCCTGATTTCAAACCTGGACAGATAAAGCTTTATAGCCTCATAAAGAAAGCTATCTAAGAGAAAGACCCAGATCATTGCAGTTAATATCAGCCACACGGCAAAGAAAGAATAGCAGCACGTTGTTCTCTCTACAATGAAAACACAATATCTGATGACGACTAGAGCCAATCGGAGCATAAAAAGCAACTTTTCCTAAAACTACGACCATCAGCCTGCTGCACTTTATCAGGTACATCCAATTCACTTATATTTTCACAGACCACAACCTATCTCTGTTCGTGAGTAACATTTTTCCTGGAGTCAATATCCTGTTGCTTTCACATAACTCTGATACTGTGGCTCCATTTTACAGATGAGGTTGTCAGACCTATGAGTCCATGTGCTTTCCTCAGCCATGAATCATGTGCTTGAAGCAACAGTGTCTCTGGGTAGAGCAGGTAGAGACCTGGTTACAAATAGATGTATGAGGAGTGCTCGTGTGCTGAACAGAGTGATGTGTATTGAGGTGGCTGAGAATTTTGCAGCCCTGTACTTGCCATTTAAAAAAGAAAAGAATTACCAAATGTCTGCTCCTCACGCCAAAACCAATAAGTGGCCAATGCTGAAAAATATTAGAACCCAAGTCAACAAACAAATGTAGCTGGGAAGGATACCACTGGCCTCAGGATTTTGAGCAAACTTAAAGATGCAAATGGAGACACTTCGGTCAATATTTATCCTTGGTAATAATGACTCCTAAAGGATGGTGCTGATTCACTACACTGGTGACCACCAAAGGGATCCAGAGGAGGCCTTAAAGTCCTCCCTCCAAAGAAGACAAGCTTGTGGAACCTGAAATAAACCCATCACTTAAGAATAACCTATGGGAAAGGTCATTATTTCCATAAGGGAGGTGGGTGAAGAAATTATAATTCTTTCATTTACTGAGATCTCCGAGGTGGGAAATTGGCAATATGGATAAAATAAAACAGTGATCTATCTAAAAGCTTTCAACAATATTGAGTGAATGAATCATGATGGAATTGGGGGTGGCTGCCAGGGCTTAGAGAAGCTAGAATTGACTGTGTTCTGTTAAATCACCAAGTCGGTGGCCAAGGAATCAGGGACTCATAATTGTAAAGTAGAAAGAGATCTCAAAAATAACCTAATCCAAACCCTAATCTCACAAACTGGGAAACTACAGTCCAGAGATGGTTTTAGATTAGACCACCAGATTCTTGACACCCAGGCCAGCATTCTTCTACTACTTTATTATGGTGTATAATACATGAGTTATAATCAGTTATAAAATATATATAACATAATATGCAATATACTTACTCTCCAAAAGTGGCTGAAGATTAGAACAAAAATTACCTTAAGCTTCCCCAGGGCCAGATCAGAACTGCCTTCAACATGTGAATGTTTATTACAACCCCCCAAATGAGGTTATTCTAGGGAACTCTGGGTCAGGTTTTAGCAACACCAGAAAGTATACTGAAAATATGCCATATGACAGAATCTAATCTTTAAATAAATTATTGCTCTCTCTACAATGAAAACACAATGTACAATTTTATTTATTCTTGATCTCAAGAAAAAATAAAATAAACCTAGAGAATTTTGGAGATCATGTGTAAGCTGAACAGAACACAATTATTCTAGTATTTCTCAATTCCTCACTGGAAGAGGAAGACCCCTTAAAAACTTGAGTGAGGTGAGTTAAGGACAAATAAAAGGAACTATTACTTTACACAGAAAATAATAAACGTATGGAGCTCATTATCACAAAAGAGGTGCAGGCAAGGAATATAAATGGATTCATAAAGGTTTTGACCAAATTTATGAATGTCAGAGCCATAAATGGCTACCGGGAGTACACCTAACCTTTAAGGTTAATGTCAGGGAAGAAAACTATGTCCTTTCCCGGAAAATCCCTTGAGGCCTCTGTTGTCAACACAGTGCTGGGTTGGAGGGCATGTGTGGCTTGCCCAGCAGTGTAGTGCCAAGGTTCCTTTTAGCTGGCAGGCACCTGGGCCAGGTGAGCATTCATCTCTTCAATAGAAGCATAAATGAAAACTGTTCCATTTTAAGCAGCAAGCTTAATGAAATGAAACCATTGGACTTTATTATTTGTGTAACCAAGGTTAATCAAGAGGAAAGATTTCAATTTTTTAAATCAGAAGAGGCCAAGGTTTGAATCCAGGCTCCCCCACACTTACCCGTCCCTGGTGCAAATTACCGACCTTTTCGTGCTTTAGCTTCCTCAAACATAAAATGGGGAGAATAATATCCATGGTACAGGCATTTTGCAAGATTTCTGTAAGAAACCACTTTGTAAACTGAAAAACAAAGAAGTATATTATTACTGTTATTTAAGCAAATCTCAGTCATTTTGGCAGAGGGTTTGTGAGATACATAAGGATAGAACACTCCTTGCTTTGTTTTTCTGGAGAGAATTGATAAGAATACTCAAAAGTACTCGAGACCCAAGTCAAATGCCATCTCCCCAAGGCAGAGTCTCTTTCTCCACTAAATTTCCGAAAACTCTAGTAATGTCTCAATAAAGGCACTTGTATTATCACTTACCTGTTTCCCCACCTCCTTCATTTAAGTGTGAGCCCCTCTAAGGCACAGGCCTTGTCATTCGTCTCTGCATCCCTAATATTTATCATAGCTCCTGGTATATAGTTGGCACTCAATAATGTTGAATAAGTTACTTAATGTGTGACTAACCCTGTTGTCTCTACTTCACAACAGTGGAATGAAGAAACAATCCAACTACAAAATGCAATAAACCTATACCGGGTGAGGTACAAAGTCAAGACCGACTTTCAGCTTTCCTAATGTCGAGGCTCCAGTCTCTTCTTCATTTTGGAAAAAATAGCATCTTGATTCTCTTTGTATGGAAAATAAAAAGCAAGACCTGAATTATAGGGTAGTGACATCTTTACTAAGTGTACATGCTTGAAATCCTAAAATCGTTCTGCTTTACTTTCCTCAAAATAGTTTGTACTCTTTAATCTATCATGAATACAATATAATTTTTGGTCATAACATCAAATTTTAGGTAAGTACAAGATTGCAGAGTATCGTCATCTTCAGAAAGAAACCCCCCAGCCTTCTTATCTACTGAATTCAGTAAAGGGGTCAGAATAAGTGTGGAAGTGCAGTTTCCATGGTTCGTCCATGACATGAACAAACAGCTGCAGGTATTTAGATCTAGTGCCAAGGCTGGGAACGCTCAACTTTACCCTTAATAGCAAATTTCTGAGCACCTTTCTGGTACGATGAGCTTGATTCAATGAACTGAATGCTTTCCCCCTTTTTCCATAGCTTAGAGTGGTTCTGCTTTACCAGATATCTTTTTAAATGCTTAGGAAATTTTCTCCTCTCCTTCACAAAGAAAGGTATATAGGAAATAGACTGCTGCCACTAAATAAATATGCATGTCTATAAGGGTGTGTGTGTGACCCTTTTCTCACTCAAGTTGACAGCAGTTGAAAGAATGAGAGTGAATTGGGTCAATAGGCCACTGGACACCGGTGTTTTCTTTGGCATCCCCAGGGGCTAGCCCAGCCTACCACTGCCTTCGGGAAGGCTGTCTCAGGCCACTTTTACTCAGCACGTTCCATTCAGCAGCTGCAAAGCTGACCCTCCACTCCTCTGAACTCTGAAATGCTAACCACTAATACAACGGTCTTTCTCATCACGGGCCTGTAAGGAATGTTTATTTCACAGCTACTCTTCCTTAGCTTATCTATAGCCAGACTGACTCTGCTTCCTTCAGATTTCAGCCTTTTTACTCCCCAGGGCCAAATTTACATGGGTAGTTAATAATATCCTGGCTTATTCTGACCAAGTATGCATATATATCTCTTCTGCCTCTCTGCATCACAAATGCATCCTACACTAACTGTATTGTCATTATTTCCTGCTGTCAATCTCATATTGGAATAGGCGACATTGCTCTACTTTGTCATGGTGAAAAGTTTATCCTGCAAATTTTCTGTTTCTTAGGTCTTTCGTGAATGGCTGTGCTTATCTCATGTGTGCTTCTAGGCATCTCCAGGGCTCTGCATTTAACTTCGTACTTCTAAAAGCATCTGTACAGAGATAATACTAATGTTATTGCAACAGACAGGCAGAGCCTCATTTCTCTCCCCTTTGACTGAAAATGCCTGTTGGTAGTGAAATGTGCAGACATCAGCATTTTTGTGTGAGGTCTGAATATGTGTGGGTCCAGCCATTGGCAGCAGGAAGAAATAAGACACAACTGCTAGGTGGTTTGTTTTAAAAAACACCATTCAAAACTGACTGGTGATCCATAACCATCAAAATTATTTTCCCAAAGGACTCTCTATTCTGAAGCTGGAAAAAACTCCTGAATTCACCCTCAGTTCTGAGATGGAGTTGCTTGGAAATGTGGGTGATTTAAAGATCACTTGTCTTCCAAAATAGCTACTTAACCTAGACATGTTGGGTGTTTAAAATTCTGGATACTACTGCTGATCATCTTTAAATTTTTTGAAGACCTGATTTAGAATTCACAGAAGGAAGGTAGAAAGTAGTAGGAAGCTGATTAAATTTGAAGTTAAGTCTCAGTCTCTCGCATTAACTTATTATGCTTAGTGCATCCCTAAGCCTCAGTTAACTCCTCTGTATAATGGGGATTATAAAATCTGCTCTGACTAGGTCATAGTCATAGAGTTGTTTAAAGATCTTGAGATAAAATGCATGGGAAGAAACTCTGTAAATCATCCAGTGCTATGGAATCTAAGTTGTATTATAACACTAAAACAGCAGTTCCTGAAAAAATAACAACTCAAAAGAAACCTACTAATGCCCCTGGTGGTATTTGCAGCCTGGGTTTCCTGATCACCCAAGTCGTAACTTTTATGTTGTTGGTTTATTTGCTAGCTTAATTCTCTTTATGTTGTTTTTCATTTTTATCCCCAAATAACTGAACCCTAAGCAGAGTTATAATCATAAATAACAATATTTTGGAAAAAAAATCTGGTCCAAAACAACTATAACTATTATACATTTTCACCATGCACGCTGGCAACAAGAATTCCAGTAGAAAATAATTAACTCATTGCTTTTGCATTAGTTTAAGAAAAAGGATAGTTATGCTGAGACAGTACGTTTTAGGTTTTACATCATATGTCTTTAACATCACTCTGCCTTCATATCATATTATACCACAGTGTATATAGTATAAAAATCTTACATCAATATTCTTCTCATCTTTGTGCTATTATAGACTTTCATTACATTTGAACATTTTCTGATTCCTCACTTAACAGTTCCACTCAATGTACTCACTAGGATCTAAATGATTCTGCCTAACGAGGATGCCACCTTCCCATCAAGCATCCTTCTACTTTCTGCTATATCTGTGGACTCTAAGCTCTTTGCACTGATTCCTCACTTAACAGTTCCACTCAATGTACTCACTAGGATCTAAATGATTCTGCCTAATGAGGATGCCACCTTCCCATCAAGCATCCTTCTACTTTCTGCTGTATCTGTGGACTCTAAGCTCTTTGCAGTCAGCGACCTCTTCTCTGGAGTTGGCTACAGAATGCCGTGGACCAGCTCAGTTACCCATGTGTAGTTGGAACTGGGTGAAAACTAGCTGTATGAGAGAGTCAGGTCACATGCCTCTTCTCCTTAAAGGCCCATATATTAAGATGCTGCTGGTGGAAGAAACAGAGTGAGTCAATCCCACAAATGACCGTGACTAAACTCAACATCCCCAAATTCTTGTGTCCAGTAAATGTGATGACTTTTCCTATGACACAATGAAAGAATAAAGAAAATGGAATGTCATCCGCCTTGAACAACGCTGTTCCCAGAGTGAGGGTTCTTTAAAAGCCTCTATATCACAGACTATGGGAAGGCATCATTCAGGAGCATTTTAAAAGCAGAAAGAGAGAGAGCACTGTCAGAGGCCTAAGGATTACTATACATAGCACTAAAATATGTTAAGATCTTTATTTCTAGGCTATTATTCTATTTCAAACAGAAGAAGTTCATGTTTTAGCAGAAGATTGGTATATCTAAGTAAAACTGCAAGTCTATAATCCTTAACTGTGCTCATTATTAGGCAATAATGACTATGGACATATAATTATTGATTACAACTTCTAAAATGACCATGATACTGAGTAGCTATAAATATGAAACTGTGAAGTTATAAAAATAAATTAGGCTCTGAGTATGTAAGAATTTCAATTAAAAACATACAAGAAACACTGTTCCAGAACTACATTCATTTATTTGATCTTTCATCATTTCTATTATGCAGCCTGCTTATTGCTACAAAACCTGGGAATCGTTGAAGTAAAATGTGTAGTATTAAAACCTAAGTCTCTACCATTAAGTGGTTATCCATAGTGCATGCCTAAGCCTCAGTTTGTTCTTCCATGTAATGGAAACCACAACAGTAGTGCTAGATATCAAGAATTGAAGTCAAAATATGTTTCATTCCAAATCCTACTGTTTCCTACTCATGTGACATGGGACGAGTCACTGGGCTTTCGTAGATGCAGTTTTTAGTCTATACGTTCAACCTCCTGGGGTAGTGTGGGGTTGAAAAATGTTGATGAGAGAGGGTGTGATTTATACACTTTGAGTTTCCAGTATTGTTTTTAAAACATTACTTGGATTAAATCAGGAAATTAGTTTGTTATTTTTGCTATTTTGTTATTTTCGAAGCCTGAGCTCTTCATCGGTACTTTTTTTTAATGACTTACTGAAACTATTAGCCACCACAAGCGTAAGCATTCTCTGCAGGTGTATGTTACTTTATCACTAAACTTAGTCATTTTATGAAAGTAACTTCAGACATGCTTTAGTTTAGAGGACAAGGTGTGAAACTAACAATAAAAAAGAAAAATTTAAAATGTGGACATGGATGGAGTGTTGGGTTGGCTCCCTGATCGTGTACTCAGATGCCGAACGCCCAGAGAAGTCGGGCAAGAACGAATAGCTTTCCAAGGCAATTGCGAACCCGCAGTGTCGAGAGCAACCAGCAATCTAATGTGAAATTCTTTCATCTTCCCTCCACACTCCTGCAAAAACTGGGAGGATTTCTGAGAGGCAGAGAGATTCTCAATTGTTGCAACCAGCAGCTTTCTTCCAGTTTGAGCTCATGAGAGGAAGGGCAATTTCATGTTAAACATACGCACAAGATGGCAGTGAAGGAGGTGAGCTGATAGCCCAAAATACATATGCAAACCCTGCCTTGGAAGCTTGCTTTTCACTATCTTGCATGAGGTTAATGCAAACCAAGGAACCACCATTCCAGAATCATCGCCCCCTTTAATCCTTAATAACCAAATAAAAATGGGCAGCCTGTATTCAGGAGCAGCTCCAGCAAGCAGACCTCTAGGAAACAAGGCTCCCTACAGACTTTCCCTTGATCTTAAAGCTTAACGTGAAACATTTATATGCACGGAGCACCTGGCCAGGAGATGTGAGAAGGCCTTTTTTTTTTTTACCTTGGCTCTATTTCTTTCTTTAATAATAAATTCTCGGTTTTCTTTTTTCCCTTCCTGGAAACTGATTCCATTCTAAATAATTTTTTTGTTCTTTCTTAATAGTTTAAGAAAAGCAAGACAAACTTGAAAACCCCCCATTAACATCCATCAGGCTCCCTGCCTGCCGATCGGTATCCTTTGCTTTAGGAAAGATGAAGCAGAAAGTCAGTATAGGATAATTCCAATCAGGTTGAGAACTTCTTCTGTGTGAATTCAAAGGGCTAAGGTTAACCTATTATGTAATTTAGTATCAACTGGCTGCACAAGTCATCTTCTTTCACACACATTGCTGGGAGAAGAAGAGATGAGCTCAAAAACTTGTTCTGACTACACTGGTTTAAATATGTAGGTGTCCGAATTATCCTCCATGTTTAACAGAAGAGGAAAGCTGGAGTCTGTCCTAAAATGGGAAGACCATCTGGGTCACATCCTCAAAAAGGATATAATGCATTTAATGTGGAAAACATGTACAGAGTTGCATAGGAAGCCCTTCCCCCAAATTGGGTTAAAACCAGGACAGATGCTTTACAGCTATTTTGAAACAAATGTTTTAAGTAAATGAGTACTAGTTCATAAGTATCATCATCCTCTCTCCTCCTCTCTTCCCCCCCCCATCTTCATTTCATAAAAAATTTGAGGAGACACACCTAAAGACACACAGTACAAAAGGATACAATAAACTGTTGACATTGGGAGCAGAGGGGAAAACAGATAAGAAAAGTAATACTGCAGGAAATATTCAAAGCATATCAGCACAAACTGTTCACTCGTATGGTTGCTGGAAGGTGGAAGGTGGAAGTTTGGCTCCAAGGGTGCCATAGTTCTAGCCCTGCCGCAACATTGCTGATCCTCTGGGCTTGCAAGCTATCTGCCTTCAAGCTCACCCTCCTCCGATCTCATTCTTCATGCCTGAGTATGAAAGTAACTTCAGACATGCTTTAGTTTAGAGGACAAGGTGTGAAACTAACAATAAAAAAGCAAAATTTAAAAATGTGGACATGGATGGAGTGTTGGGTTGGCTCCCTGATCGTGTACTCAGATGCTGAACGCCCAGAGAAGTTGGGCAAGAGCGAATAGCTTTCCAAGGCAATTGCGAACCCGCAGTGTCGAGAGCAACCAGCAATCTAATGTGAAATTCTTTCATCTTCCCTCCACACTCCTGCAAAAACTGGGAGGATTTCTGAGAGGCAGAGAGATTCTCAATTGTTGCAACCAGCAGCTTTCTTCCAGTTTGAGCTCATGAGAGGAAGGGCAATTTCATGTTAAACATACTCACAAGATGGCAGTGAAGGAGGTGAGCTGATAGCCCAAAATACATATGCAAACCCTGCCTTGGAAGCTTGCTTTTCACTATCTTGCATGAGGTTAATGCAAACCAAGGAACCACCATTCCAGAATCATCGCCCCCTTTAATCCTTAATAACCAAATAAAAATGGGCAGCCTGTATTCAGGAGCAGCTCCAGCAAGCAGACCTCTAGGAAACAAGGCTCCCTACAGACTTTCCCTTGATCTTAAAGCTTAACGTGAAACATTTATATGCACGGAGCACCTGGCCAGGAGATGTGAGAAGGCCTTTTTTTTTTTTTTTTTTTACCTTGGCTCTTTTTCTTTCTTTAATAATAAATTCTCGGTTTTCTTTTTTCCCTTCCTGGAAACTGATTCCATTCTAAATAATTTTTTTGTTCTTTCTTAATAGTTTAAGAAAAGCAAGACAAACTTGAAAACCCCCCATTAACATCCATCAGGCTCCCTGCCTGCCAATCGGTATCCTTTGCTTTAGGAAAGATGAAGCAGAAAGTCACTATAGGTTAATTCCAATCAGGTTGAGAACTTCTTCTGTGTGAATTCAAAGGGCTAAGGTTAACCTATTATGTAATTTAGTATCAACTGGCTGCACAAGTCATCTTCTTTCACACATTGCTGGGAGAAGAAGAGATGAGCTCAAAAACTTGTTCTGACTACACTGGCTTAAATATGTAGGTGTCCGAATTATGGCTCCATGTTTAACAGAAGAGGAAAGCTGGAGTCTGTCCTAAAATGGGAAGACCATCTGGGTCACATCCTCAAAAAGGATATAATGCATTTTATCTTCCCTCCACACTCCTGCAAAAACTGGGAGGATTTCTGAGAGGCAGAGAGATTCTCAATCGTTGCAACCAGCAGCTTTCTTCCAGTTTGAGCTCATGAGAGGAAGGGCAATTTCATGTTAAACATACTCACAAGATGGCAGTGAAGGAGGTGAGCTGATAGCCCAAAATACATATGCAAACCCTGCCTTGGAAGCTTGCTTTTCACTATCTTGCATGAGGTTAATGCAAACCAAGGAACCACCATTCCAGAATCATCGCCCCCTTTAATCCTTAATAACCAAATAAAAATGGGCAGCCTGTATTCAGGAGCAGCTCCAGCAAGCAGACCTCTAGGAAACAAGGCTCCCTACAGACTTTCCCTTGATCTTAAAGCTTAACGTGAAACATTTATATGCACGGAGCACCTGGCCAGGAGATGTGAGAAGGCCTTTTTTTTTTTTACCTTGGCTCTATTTCTTTCTTTAATAATAAATTCTCGGTTTTCTTTTTTCCCTTCCTGGAAACTGATTCCATTCTAAATAATTTTTTTGTTCTTTCTTAATAGTTTAAGAAAAGCAAGACAAACTTGAAAACCCCCCATTAACATCCATCAGGCTCCCTGCCTGCCGATCGGTATCCTTTGCTTTAGGAAAGATGAAGCAGAAAGTCAGTATAGGATAATTCCAATCAGGTTGAGAACTTCTTCTGTGTGAATTCAAAGGGCTAAGGTTAACCTATTATGTAATTTAGTATCAACTGGCTGCACAAGTCATCTTCTTTCACACACATTGCTGGGAGAAGAAGAGATGAGCTCAAAAACTTGTTCTGACTACACTGGTTTAAATATGTAGGTGTCCGAATTATCCTCCATGTTTAACAGAAGAGGAAAGCTGGAGTCTGTCCTAAAATGGGAAGACCATCTGGGTCACATCCTCAAAAAGGATATAATGCATTTTATGTGGAAAACATGTACAGAGTTGCATAGGAAGCCCTTCCCCCAAATTGGGTTAAAACCAGGACAGATGCTTTACAGCTATTTTGAAACAAATGTTTTAAGTAAATGAGTACTAGTTCATAAGTATCATCATCCTCTCTCCTCCTCTCTTTCCCCCCCCATCTTCATTTCATAAAAAATTTGAAGAGACACACCTAAAGACACACAGTACAAAAGGATACAATAAACTGTTGACATTGGGAGCAGAGGGGAAAACAGTTAAGAAAAGTAATGCTGCAGGAAATATTCAAAGCATATCAGCACAAACTTTTCACTCGTATGGTTGCTGGAAGGTGGAAGTTTGGCTCCAAGGGTGCCATAGTTCTAGCCCTGCCACAACATTGCTGATCCTCTGGGCTTGCAAGCTATCTGCCTTCAAGCTCACCCTCCTCCGATCTCATTCTTCATGCCTGAGTAATACCTCTAAAAAGCAAATCAGATCAGGCCTTATCACTGCTTACAATATGTCAATGACTTCCCACTGTATTTAGCATGAAAGCCTTCGTGACCCTGCACCTCTCTGCTCTAACCTCTCTGGCTGTCTCAGGCCCCCTACCACTCTGGACACAACAAACCTCGGTCAAGAGTACAAATTTGTCCTTCCCTGCACAGTTTTCGCCAGCAAGACGCCTCTGCCTTTCCATGGGGTGAACTTGCACTTAATCTTCCTGCAGTTCTTGGTCACGCTGCTCAGACTAGTGCTCCTGTAATGTGTTCCCACCTGTCCTTTCTCATCGTGGCATCTGTCACGCTTTATTATTTACTTAACAGCCTGCTTTTGCTGTTTGATATTATGCTCTCCGAGAGTAGAAGCTGGGTCTAGGGTGCTCTTTATTTTACTCCCAGCATCTGGCAGAGTGCCTGACATATCACTATTGCCTAACTATACGTCGTTATTTGTCACATGCATAGATAATAATAAGAGATAACTATTAAGCATTCACCATGGACCACAAAAGTTGCCCAAAGTTTTACCTTCATTATCTTTCTGAAAAGAAAAAATCTATCCTTCATGATAAAGCCATTACCTTTCTTCACAGTAAAGCCACGAGTATTATCATGTTCATTTTACAGACTAGGAAACTGGGTGGGGAAGTGTGGGTGCTGGGATACCAGCCTGGTCCTTCCTGACTCTCACGTGTGAGCTCTAATCACTACTTTATGCTGCCTTTCTAATGGGACATGATGCTTCCTATCAGCCAAAGCAATAAAAGAACAGTGTTAGTTCCAAAATTTACAGCATCTTAAAAAACCACACCAATTGTTGGGGAGAAACATGTCTTTTCCTGGGTTCTAAAACTTAAAAAGTTTCTTCCCATGGGTCATAGCATTCACTAGTGGCCTGTTTTTATAAATGGCAGCCTGGAAAACCTTACAGTAAGTAAAATAGCAGATTTTATAGAACCTCTTCCTAGTGTCCCTCGGTACAAGCCAATGGCACAACATGAAAGCACAATTTACCAAATTCCATTCTATAACAGGCAAAATATACAGTTCTCTGATGGTCTGGCCTACCCAGTCAAACCCAGCAAGTATGTACATTGTCACTTCGAGATCATTTTCCCCTTAAGAAGAGGGAGGAAGAGAAGAGTTGGTGGGAAGAAAAGGCAAAGACCAGCTACCCACTCTAACCGAGAAGGGCAGTGACGGGTCTGCAGAGACACAGCCTTTGCCAGCACAGTCGCACTGACTGATCGCTGAAAAGACACGGTCACCAGGCTGGGCTTCTCCTCTGCAACCTGGAGACTGTGTGTGGTCTCAGTGTCTCTAGTGGATCCTCAGTCTATGCATTTTCTTCTGTTTGGTTTAGATGTTAAAACTCTGCTTGCTCCCAGACCAAAGGTTTGGGTTTGTTTGGGGCTTGGTCATCAAAATTGAAAAAGGATTAGTCAAAACTGACTACCTCCTGTTTACTATACGAGTGCCACAGAAGTGAAAATCTCTTGACAGCAGAAAACACACATGCCCGCGTGCACACCACACACACACACACACACACACACACACACACACACACGGCGCATGTACATGCCCACACGTTGTCTTCTGTATTGATGCAACTGCCTACTTTGGAACCCAGTACCCTTTGCATGTTTGCTTCTGAGGCTGTTTGAAGATTTTTCTCTAAAACAACCATACCTTCCCCAATTATTGCCAGTCTCATCTGCGTTTCACTGTCTTGGAAGCATTCCCCCTAAACCCTACTCTGGTTATGACGCTCCCGCTCATCTACTGCAGTGTGAATACAGACCATAGGCCCTGTGAATATAATAGTCTGTGTAAAGAGAGCAAATTTTCTCTTTAATCTCAATATTGTAACATCTCAACAAAATCAGTTATACGTTAGTCTTTTCCTTTTAAAGCCAGGTACCTATACATCTGTTTTTAAAATATACAGTTCTTGTCTTTCAGGCACTTAAGGTATCTCCTCACCTTTAAACTACCCTCTCAAATGACTCTAACGTAGGTAAACAATGTAAATCAAGTCTTTGAACAACACAGACTCCCTTTTTTTTTCTTGAGAGCCTAAAGAAAAAAACATTATCCCCCCAAATCTGGAAGTTCTAGGATAAAAGAATAGAGACTGGAATATTAGAATATTTACAACCCACTTGTTTGCTTCCAGAAAATTTTGTAAGTCAATGAGTTCGATTCTATCAAGTGGGAGAGGACTCATGGAAGACATAATTTTATCCTTTCTCCTAGTCAGCCTGAAATTTATAATTCTTCCATGTTATAGTTTGTACTATAGTTCTCTGTGTGATATTCAGTATTATATCCTGGGTTTCCTTTAATTCAATATTTACTAGTCATTTAATATCATCTTACTTTCTGTTAATCCTCCACAAAGAAGGGAAACAGTAAAACCAAGTTGAAAATGCTTGAGAAGAGAAAATTGAACTCATTGAGAAATCAGTCCCAACTTCAGAAGCAAAATGACAAACACGGAAAACAAAAGAAATGTGGTATATCTGTCTGAGCAAATGAAAATGGATGTTCTTAGTTTTTCTAGTAAGAAAAAAATCACCTTAAATTTATGAAGGGAAATTTAGGTTAGACTCCTAAAGAAAATGATCACCTGTGTGGTGAGAGGCAGAATTTGTCCGGTCTGCAGGAGGTAAAGACTAGAGTGCACAGTCATCCTCCAGGAAGGAGGAGGCAGGCATCCTAAATGTAGTCGGACCTGGAAAAAGAAGCATGGAATGTAGTTAATGATTTTCTGATCCTTCCAGCCCTAAGCATCGGCAATTTGCCTACCGTGTAGTAAATAGCCTTAGTGGAGGGCAGCCTAATGCTTTAAAAGAATAAACACACCTCTCACCCTGCTCATTAGCAATATACAGACCTCAAGACTCTTTGGTGCTGTATATGTACCAAGTATTCCCATTAAGTAGTACAGCCGTGTTCCATTAGAGGCAGGTAAAAAGAGGCACCATTTCTTTTTTAGCAACCAGGTTTGAAAAAAAAAATTGCCCATCCTCATCCCAAACTTTTCAGTAGCTTGTCAAAATAAGGGATAGTGGAAGCACACAACATAACAAAATGTAAACACCAAACCTAGTCCTTACGAAAAAAATCCCCAGCCTTCCCTACGTGGTTCAATCACGCTGCTCATTAAACAAGTCATTTTAATACTCACTGTCAGCCCAACCTTCTGGGTGCCAGGATTTTCTTTTGAAGAGAGGAGGTACTCTGTGGGCCTGCTTTGCAGAAAGGTTAACATTTAGAAACCAGGACAGGGTTTTCTGGTATTTAAGATCTGGCATCTTCTAAATTTAGAGGACCTTCCCCCTTTGTCTTTTCTTTTGGTTTAAAATATTTTTAAAATTTATTTTATTTGAATTTTTTAGTTTGCCCAGGTTCTGTGAAACACACCTCAAGTGTCTTTTAAAAATTAAAATAGGGTTGATTTGTAGTGTCAGTGATTCCTGCTAATCAAAATCACTGACAATCTTTCAGGAGGAAGAGGCATGGCTTAGCTCTCTCATTGGAGAGCATTGCTTCGTTTTTCTGTTTTGATCTAAATCTGAATGTTTTCCTGCAGATAATTCGCTTGCATTTTTTAAAGAAAAGAAACGGGCAATAAAATTCTAAGAAAATAAGTGTTTATCTGGACACACCAATTCCTATCCCTGACCCTAAACAAATGAGTGGAGAGCTTCAGGTCCCTCTGCTGGTCTGGCTCAGTGAGAGCCGTCAAGTGCGGGTTCTGAGACCTCCATCTCTGAATTAAAACCTCTAAGTAGAATGTTCTGTTTACTCTTTCCCTCCTGCCAAGCAACAACGCTGGGATGCAGGGAGAGGCAAGTGTGGACTCCAATTATGGCATGAAGCACAGGCAGCCGCCCAGACAAGGATCCCTCTGAGTTGTGCATCTGACTCTGAAGCCAATGCACATTTCAGTCCATTCTCAATTTTCTTACCGTTTTTTGTAATTGTCTTTTAAAAATTAAAAGTGGTTTTTGTGAAGGAGAAAAGTCACAGGAAGGTTCTTGTCTTTGAATTCAAAGATCTCTTAAAGAACCAGAGAAACAAAAGAAAAAAGACACAGGAATGAAACAAAGCAGAAAGTTTCCCAGAATCTTGCTTTCTAGCAACAAATAAGTCACATATGAGGATACTTCAAAAAGTTCGTGGAAAAATTTATATTATCTTTCAGTTCTATTTTTACGTGAACTTTTTGAAGTACCCTCATAGGTATTGTTTCATGAACAGTGGATTTGATTCTTTTAAACTGGAGAGTCACGTTACGGTATTCTGGCGCTCTTTTTCTATGAAAATAAAATTGTTTCATAAAGTAGCTTAATTATAAGCCCATTCAAAAAAGCACCACTCTTTTTCATTTGTCATTATGAGGGTCTTTATACAATCCCATGAATTAACACCAGAAAAAGATGGAATTATTTTCTAATTCTAATCCCCATGATATTCTCATGACATTTTAAACTACAAAAAGAAAAGATAATATTAGATAAAGAATAACACTCATGAGGTCATTTAATTCAAATGGGTCAAGGCAAATAATATTTGATTCAAATCAAATATTTGAATAATATTCGATTAATTAGTGTAAAGCTATCACCTTAAACCGAAGAGTAAATAATGACACAAGGAGATAAAAAAGAGACAGAGACACAGAGAGAAACAGAGAGATGGGGAGAGACAGAGAGAGAAACAGAAGAGAGAAGAGAATGGGGAAAACGAGAAATGACAAAGGAAAAAATACCACTTCATGTGGCTAATAGGACCCCCCAAATTTTTCAAAAGCAATGATTTTTAAAATATACAGCCTCACATTTAATAGAATAACGATAGAGGGACAACATTCTGGAATATCTGAAATTATTTCTGTAGAAATTCACCACTCCCCATTCTAAGAATCTCCCATTAGGAGAGACACACAGGAGTGAAAACATCATTAGCAAGATCTTTTCTCATCACACCAATTCCAGCCCATACCTAGGTATGATAATCTTTGTTTTAGACACATAGGGTGAATGAAATTTCAATTGCTGAAGCTCTGCTATTTTTAGAGTGATTTGAACTTTCTCATAATTGAGATGTTTGAGTATTTTTAGTTAAGACATTTTCTCTAAATATATATATAGATGGCAATTTTAAATTAAATTGAGTTAAAATTCATTTTATCTTGAGGATTCTGTTGTTGGAGGAATTCAGGAAACTAGGATCACTCTCAAACTTGTTGATAATCAGAAGCATGTGGAGGTGCTATTAAAAATTTAGATACCCATGCCCACACCAGATCTACTGGATCAGAATCTCTAAGGAGAGGTCCCTGGAATCTTTTATTTATTTGTTTATTCATTCGTTTAATATTATGCCTCTGTGTTTCAAAACCATTGCTGCAGAATGTTGCAAAATCAAGAGGGATGTAAAATGACCTGAGCGAAAAAAATCATCCAACATCTGGGCTGTTCCCTGTAGCCACAAAGACCAGAAGAACTGAGGCCACGCTCCCTCCATGAGCACCAGATACAAATGTCTGTCCTCCAGGGATGCACAGAAATACAATATTGTGTAGTACACTTTTTAGGTAACTGAATCGCAAATTCATATTTTAATATGATCTACCTTGTTCCCATTTTAAGTGATGCATTAAAATTACTAGCTTTTGCTTTTTTATTTTATTCTAATTTGGTTGTTGGAAAAATAAACACATCTTATTAATTGTAGTCAAAGCTGGAACATAAAAGAACAATGTTGCCATCTAGTGGTCAATCAGAGACATTAAAGAGTCAGAACGTCCCATGAAATTTCAAGTTGAAGGGAAAGAACGCTGAGGAAAGGACGAAAACAAACTTCAATAAAGACTTCTCTCAGCTATGGATTACTTCCACCAGACCCTATGAATCTTTATGACAGCTTCTAGTCCTAAAACTACAAGTAATGATCAGTTAACAACAAGGTTGCATTTCATTTGATTCTTCAAAAATAACATTGCAAATTCTCTTCCTTTTGATTAATTGTGTTTGTGTATTTATGCAGGATCATAGGTGGATTTTAATATTTGGAGTCTCTCCAACCACCAGTGCAACCATCTTTTGAAGCCACAGCAGGCCCAGTGGTTTCCTTCAATCATCCAGGCTGCCTGAAACTGGGAGCCCTTTGAAAGGAAGTTGCCGGGCCCTTCTTCTCTGACATTTTAGGGAGCCTTCTCAAGTTTTTCCTCTAGAAGCCTTCCTAGGCCAAGTCCTCCCATGTTGCAAGCATTCAGCCATGTAAAGGAGTCGGCCTCCCAAATCATTTGGATGATGGAGACTTTCATGTCTGTATCTGCATTTGTCCATAGCAGTTAGCACACATGTGATCAGAAAAAAATAAGTCAAAGAATAAGTCAGAAAAATGAATATTATTAAGCAATTTTAGTTATTTTAATTTTAAATATTGGGTTTGGTCTCAGTGATTTCAGTTAGGTCATAACATTTCCTAAGTTTAATGTTATTCTACGTTCTTGATTTCTGAAACTTACAAGAACGGTTTCAGGGCAGCCAACTTTGAAAGGTGATGTGTCTTTGAAAGGAGATTTTTATAATGCCGTCTTTCAAGGAGGAGTAAGACAGCTTGTCTTACACATGGAAACAGGGTCTTCTAGGGAAGGGTAGATGGAACTAGTGAAATCAAGGTCCCAAGAAGTTTCTTAGCAAAAATATGAGTCACTACCGATAGTTGCCTATTCCTTGTACTTTTGACTTAATGAAACTTATTTCTGTCTTTTCCTGAACAAAAGGCATTCTTATGCAAGATTTTCTTATTGTTTGATTTAGGCAATCTATATTTGTAAGCTAGTTCCTTGAAAATAAAAAGGTGCACGATCAGTGTGAGAGAGTGGGATCATGGAAAACCTACACTAACTCTCTCAAAGGATTTACAAGTAGTCTGAAGCCAAGGAGACAGTATAGTGTTCTCTTGTTCAAATAGGTACACACATAGGAGGACCTGCCAAGAGAATAAATACATAAGGACAGCCCAAAAAAGGGTGGCAGAGAATAGGAGATTTACAGCAGCCTTCTGGAGAATATTGCAAATTCCTTGCTGGTAAGGTCTTAGATAATGAGTTTATTGGGTGATTATATGGCCAAGGGGTGGCGTGCTACTATATGCTACATTCTCTTTAGAAAAATTAGCTCAAGGGCCGGCCCGGTGGCGCACTGGATAAGTGCGCCGCTTGGGAAGCGCGGCGGCGCTCCCGCCCGAGGGTTCGGATCCCACATACAGACCGGTTCCTGCTCACTGGCTGAGCGAGGCGCGGGAGCAACCCCGAGGGTTGCGATCCCGTTGCCGGTCCCCAGTCCGGTGCGGGGGCAACACTGAGGGTTGCGATTGCGATCCGTTGCCAGACACGGAAAAAGACAAAACACAAAAAAAGAAAAAAGAAAAATTAGCTCAATTAATTCTCAAAACAACCCTGGGAGGTGCATCTTGTTATTTCCATTTTTTATAGATAAGGACATAAGCTGCATTTTACAATTCATTTCTTTCATCAGCTTATCAAGCTTCCCCTTTGTCATGCTTGAAATTACGACATATGAGCAGAAGGAAAACATAGGCTTCTTTGAGCCTGTGGTAGTGTGTCCATCAGATATATAAATATGCACACATACATGTTTATTCCGTAAATGCTTTTTGAGCATCTACTACGTTCAAGGCATTTGCCTGATGCTGTTGGGAACGGGAAGATAAATGAAAAGCCATCACAGTCAAGATGCTCACAGCCAACAGAGGAGACCAAAAACTATTTAATCATAACTGCGATGGCATGGTCGTCCCTTGGTATCCATGGGGGATTGGTTTCAGAACCCCCACCAGGTATCAAAACTTGAGTATGCTCAGGTCCCTGATATAAAATGGTGTAGTATTTGCATAAAACATACTCCGTGAACTTTAAATCATCTCTAGATTATTTATAATACCTAATGCAATGTAAATACTTGTTGTATTGTATTGTTTTTATATGCATTGTTTTTATTGTATTGTTATTTTATTTTTAAAATTTTTTTCAAATATTTTCGATCCGCAGTTGGTTGAATTTGAGGAAGCAGAACCCACAGATATGGAGGGCCAACTGTGCAATGATGTAAGTGATTTTTTCAAAGAGGGCTTGTGAATCCTGTAATTCTCTATGAACCAGAACTAGTCTACAACTTGACCACAATAGGTAAACAACATTTTTGGAACTTATAAATCACTGACTCCCAAAAAAGCACACTCGATCTCAGTTTAAAATTCACCAAACAATCACAGAGAATGGTAGGACAGGCACAAAGCCTGCAACCCAGAGACTGGAATTATGTGGAGGAGGCAAGACAAAGAGGAAGCACCCAAGAAGCAGCAGCTACACCATGCTCATTAGCTCTCCATTGAGCTGTGGCTCTGACATCATTCCAGGAACAGGAGGGGTCGTATCATATTCAGAAGATGGTCAAAGTTTCTCCTGATTTCATTCTGATCTACAGTGTCTTATAGAACCTGTCTAGAGTGCCCCTGAGTTTTTCACACATTCGTGCAGAAATGACTGCACGTTTCCCCTCCCTGGAGCTGTTACTAAGGGCTGACTAGCCAACCATGCCCTTCTCTCCATCTTACATGGTGGCTCCACCTGCTCTCTGCCCCAGACCTTTCCCATCATTGAGAGTCCTCTGTCACTCTGTAACTGCTGTGTACTTCTGTGTCAATCGGGATCCCATAAAGATTACCCGGGTTAGTCATTTGAAAGAACTCAGGAGACTTCACAGAGCATACTCCAAAATGTTAAGTATTTGGATGAATGATGGATATGTTAACTAGCTAGATTTAATTATTTCACATTGTATTCATAAATTATAACATCACTTTGTAACCCATAAATACACACAATTATAAATTGTCAATTTTCAATAAAAATAAATAAAGGCAAAAGTTCTGTGGCACCAAGAGAAAGAGATTGCACTCAAGCATAGGGAGTCTGAGAGACCTCTGGGTGCAACTCTCCAGGATTCTTCTTATTTGCATAAGGAGGTGCTTGCTGTCCAGATTAAAGGACCAAGATCTGTGATTTGAATCTTGGCTTCCTGAGACCTCTAGACAGAAGTTCCCAGTAGGGTCCTTTATGCCCTCTGGTCATGTTAACCAAGACAGGATAACTGGTTATGCCAGGTGAAAGCTATCCACAAACAATCTGGCCCTGGGTTTCACCAGGGGAGTTTCAGAATGTTAACAGTACATCATATATCATTAGTTAGTTGGTTAGTTAGTTAGCCCACCAACCTTAAATTGGCCAAGAGTCAAAGCAAAATATCCAAGCACCCTCGGAGATAAGCACAGAGCTGCCCCAGTCCAGCTGTAAAATAATGCCATAGCATTGATCCTTTAGTTACACGCAAAAAAAAACCTGATTCTGATGAACTTAAGCAAAAAGGGATTTATTTAGACATGGGAACAGGCATTTAACAAGGAAGCAGGAGTGACAAGGTGCTGCCAGGACCTAACAGAGTAGTCTATTCAGGTTTTGTTTTTTGTTTGTTTTTGCCTTCTTTTCTTAAAACTTCATTTTACAGCAAACATTTTCCAGTTATTACATTTTATGCAGATTTATGCTTTTTCCCATGTATATGCATATTTTTTTAAGAAATTTGTATTTGGGGTTGAATACCATAGCTAAAAATCTGTGAAGAGAAGGAACACCGTGATCTAAAGTAACCCTGGAAAAGGGTGCCCACGAGGAAAAGCAATTGGAAGTCAGCCCTGGAGCGTGCTAGCAAGAGCAAAGAGGGCACGGGCCAGCAGTAATTAAATTATCTGGCAAGAGACTCTCAAAGAACTGCCCAGCTAGTCCCTTCTGAGAAAGAAAACACTGTTAATAACAGAACTCTAGGTTCTGGAATCAATTCAACTTGTATCTTAGTCCTTTCGCACTTTCTGGCCCCAGTCTCCCACCCTACCCAGAACTGCTGTATTTCTGGAGTCTCCCTGCCCTTCCTCGTCCCATCGAGAAACTATTTATAACTGTGGGAGCTCAGCTTGGTCCACTGTGACACGCAGGGAACGTGCTCTGCTGGGAACATGAAGCTGGGGCGGGAGTCGGCGGGGCCAGCTCAGAGGCGTGACTGTCCTTGGGATGAGCACTACATTTCCACACTGATCAGGGATCCCACCCTACCAGAAATGTCGAACACATGTGGAAACTGCGTAAAACACAGTCATTTGATTTGGGGATGGGGGGCTACAGTGAATTGATAACTATGGAGATATTTTTTCCTTTCAGTAAATTTCCTTCCTCCCTTCATTTTTAGTACTACCTGACCCATAACACTGGCAATGGATAAATCATGGGAATGTTTTCTTTAAAAGCTGAATGAGATAAAATTATGAAATTGGCTATGGAATAACTTTTTAAAATTTGCCCCATATTAGTAATATAGAATAACTAAATATTTGACCGTACCAAAAGGGGAGGAAGTATAAGTTTTTTATAGGATTCCAAAGCAACTTGCCTAAAGTTATACTTAAGAATCGGCACCATGTTTTCCTATAAAAATTCCATGGTTTGCTAATTTTCCAATGGAAATTACCAAGCTAGTTTTGTTGTTGTTAACAAGGTAAATGCTGAGCCCCAAAGTGAGTTAGGCTTGATATTGTAAATCAAGCTATTAAGATATGTAATGTCAAAGCCACCTCTCATCAAAAAGCACTATCAGCATGCAGTGTCTAGATCCTTAGGGAAAGCTCCTGGTTAACAATAGCCTAGAATGATCACAAATTTATTCACATGGTAATCATAAGTAAAGAAAATTTAGATTTCCATATAACTGAGTCTATCGTTCTCACAAGCCTCCTCCTGCTGGGGAAAAAAAAAAAAACCTTAATCAGCTTTGTCTGGCACAATAATTAAAAATACTCCTTCAGTAAATGCTCCATATCTGTAGGTAAAATTCAGTCTCTCCTGTGTCACCTTAGTTCATATCGGGTTTCATTAGCAGGAGTGTGGTTTATATGATCATATGGTGGCAGAGGGGACGGGAGGTGTCCTCCTTAGATACAGTGACTTCTTATGGCTGAATTTAAACCCTGAGTTGTGCTTAGTCCATCTCTGGGCTTCCTGCTGGTGTCTGTTGTTGAGGGGCTATAGTTTCTCCAGGCTTCGTGTGTGGGATTCTGTGGCATGCCCTCATGTCGAGGCTGGGATCTGCCGTGCACACATGCTGCAGAGACCATCTCAGTCTATGCCCCCTCTTCCATCCACCCTTGTGGCAGGCTCTGCACTGGGATATGGAGGGTCATCTCGCACCCTTCTCCTACTGCAGATCCAGGGCCCTTCACTGGCTTCCCTTGGAGGCCTGTGGAGATTTCTTGAGTTCCAGTGACACCCCAGAAGTGCCATAGAGACCTGGGAAAGCTAAGCTCGGCCCTCCTTCTGCTCAACCCTGCCCGGCCACTGACTCTACTCAACCGTAGCCACGCCCCCCTTTCCCCCAGTACTGAAGTTGTCAATCTATAGGGAAGTTCCTTGCAGGGCTCCAAAGTGGGCAAATGATCCTCATCTTTGAACCTAACACCCCTCCCTCCTCGGCACCTAACCTGAAAGAGGAAAGATGGGAACAATGTGTCTCACCCAGCCTCTCCCATTTGTCCCTCCTTCTAACAACTTGGTGGAGGAAGGGTTGGGCTGGGATTCCCATCATCTTGAGTGGCTAGGATTCCCTTAGGAAAACTCCACAGGCTGTCAGTCCTGCCTCCTGGAATTTTAAAGAAACTTGGTTATTAGAATTTCCTCAGTCTTCCTCCCCACAGCCTGGCTTTCAAAACCTTAGGCTTGCTGAAGTAGTTAAGAAAATCAGCTTTGAGATTCCATGCCTCTCTTTGAAATTTCATGCCACTGGTTCCTAAAGAGGGTAGCTTCACCCCCTAGGAGGCATTTTGGAAAGTTGTGGGCTTATTTTTGATTGTCTCAAAGATTAGGGGGTGGGAGGGAATTGGCATTTAATAGATGGAGGTCAGCAATGATCAACACGCTGGAATGAGGGAGGCAGCCCCACAAAGAAAATCATTCCCTACAAAGTTTGTGTAGGTGGAAAATTTGTTTATAATTTTCTGAGCTTAGAACCCAAATCTAACAAAGTATTTTTGTATGATTTAAATATAAACCAGGCATCTAGTTTATATAAACCAATACAAAATTCCCAGTAATGCAACTTCCACATAAGTGAGGGAAGATCACTCTTCGCCTTGTGTGAAATATTTCCTAGAGTTTTTCACTATTTCCAAAGGTCACCAAGAGCAGTACTTACTTCTTGTTGCATCTGAGTCACACAACTGAATTGGTCTTTGGGGTTAGCTGTCACACACACTCAGTGTGCTTGTGGAAGCACAGTATTCAACACACACAAGCATATGAAAAGGCAAAAGTGGTTTGCCTTCTGGCGTAGCTGTGCCCGGGCACTGTGTTGAAATGCAGGTTATTTCACAGTGAGTCAAATTCCTTTATTTTTCCTTTCTATTACAATTACAGCACTCCACTGATATTTAAATAATGTAGTAAATAGTTTAGCTCTAAAATTTAATTTCAAGATAGCAAAGGGAGAATAAAAAATATTCCTTAGGGGGTAGGAGAATTGGGGCAAGATTGGTAAAAGGACACAAAATTTCAGTTAGATAGGAGGAACAAATTCAAGAGATCTATTGTATGTCATGGTGACTATAGTTAATAACAACATATTGCATACTTGAAAATTGCTGGAGAGTAGATTTTGTGTTCTTACCATAAAAATAAGTATGTGAGGTAATGCATATTTTAAATAGCTTAATTTTGCCATTCCACAGTGTATATAGATGCTTCTCAACTTATGATGGAGTTACATCTTGATAAACCTCTTGTAAACTGAAAATATCATAATTCAAAAATTCACTTAATGCACCTAACCTACCAAACATCATAGCTTAGCCTAGCCTACCTTAAACATGCTCAGGACACTTACATCGGCCTACAGCTGGGCAAAATCATCTAACACAAAGCCTGTTTTATAATAAAGTGTTGACCACCTCATGTAATTGATTGAATACTGCACTGAAAGTGAAAAACAGAATAGTTGTATAGGTCCCATAGTAAACTTGAAAAATTGTAAGTCAAATCATTGTAAGTTGGGGACCATGTGCATGTCAAAACATCACATTGTATACCATAAATATATATAATCTTTTGCCAATAAATAAATAAATATGTATTTATTTGTTATGTAAAGAGGGTTGGAATCGGGTAAGATTAAGAGCCTCTGCTCTAAGCAGTTCCCATCTTCCTCCCTTGCCATATTGAGCACTTCCTATGTGCCAGGTACTAAGAGTTTTCCAGACTTGCTCTTCTTTACTCTTCCCAGCCATTCTATAGGTAATGGAACTGAAGCTTAGAGAAGCTAAGTAAACCACTAAGTGGAAAGGTCAGGATTCAAATTCAAGTCCACCTGGCCTAGGTGGCATAGGTCTGGCATCTTAAGCATTTCACGTATTTAACTAAGGTTTAAAAAAAAAAAGGAAAAGCTCATCTTTTGTAAGTATTACTTACTACCATATTTCTGTTTACATAGTTTAATAATAGACTCATTGAAAATGTTAATCTGGGAATTAAAAGAGCAGCAAGTAAGCACTGAATCTTTTGTTTTAATGTACCCTCTGTGTAGTCCTTTATAAACTGTATTACCTAAATGCCTTACTTAGCAGATCTCTGGGCTATTATAACATCTTTAATGTTTTATGTAGGGAAAATACCAATATTTTTGTTCCCAGCTATCTCTAACAGATTAGAATTCAGCTAAAGTTAGGACAGTTGACATGCCACTTCAAGGATGGGAACGTTTCTTGGGAAATCCGACAGTGACAGGAAAAGTTGAGTACACTGTTTAGTAAAATGCAAATGATGGGGCTGGAAATTCCCAGAACCATTTTCCCCACCTTCCTGCATGGTCTCTATTTTTGGAATTGCCATTAGGTTGCTCTCATGTCCTGGAAACTCATATCCCTATTGAGATATTCTTTCTCTAAGGCATCTATGACTTCCATATTCGCCTCACTTTCTTTAGCTTGTTCTGAGAAAGAACCTTAGAAAATTAAATTGAGAATAAAAAAGGTAAATATAAAAGCAGCAGCCACTGGGTGTCACTGATCTACCATTTGAACACACCTCATCCCACATTTCTATAGCAGGAGAAAACCTGGCCGTTTTAGTGAAGTGTTTTGAAACACCCTATGTTATTAAGTGCTACAGATAAACATAGAAGAGCTTAAAACGTTTAAAACGTGAAACCTGTGACACTGAGAAGCTCAATGATAATTATTCTTCTATGCCGTGTTATAAATTATTCATAACCGTAAGTAACAATTTCCCATTTTAGAGATGGATACACTGAAGCAGAGCAACCTAACAAATCGATGATGGCAGAGAACACATTCCTAAACTTAATTATTTAGATCAGGACTTTAATGTATAATTTTTATTTAAAGACAATTCTCTAAAGCCAGGAATGCAGTACCCATTACTTTGTCCTTGTCCCCACCCCCCAATTTTGTATCTAAGAAGAAAAAAAAGAAATCATTTCAGAACATCTTCTGAGAATTTCAGGATTTAGATTATGTTCCAAGCCCCTAAAACATGATATGAGGAGCTATCATTTATCATACATCTATTTTATGCCCAGGGCATTCATAGCAGTATTTCATTTGTCCCTCACCACAAAACAATAGTAGGTCATCAAAACAATAAGTAGGTTATGGGCCGGCCTGGTGGTGCACTGCTACTGTGCACCGCTTGGGAGTGCAGCGGCGCTCCCGCCGAGGGTTCGGATCCCACATACAGACAGGCCGCTCACTGGCTGAGTGAGGTGTGGGCACGACACCGAGGGTTGCAATCCCGTTGCCGGTCCCGGTCCGGTACGGGCACGACACTGAGGGTTGCGATCCATTGCCGGTCACGAAAAAAGACAAAAAAGGAAAAAAAAAAAAAAAAAAAAAAAAAAAGT
>NW_007726301.1:670434-693773 GCF_000696425.1 Galeopterus variegatus | reverse complement strand
GATCCATTGCCGGTCACGAAAAAAAACAAAAAAGGAAAAAAAAAAAAAAAAAAACAATAAGTAGGTTATCATTATAAGAAACTTGTGTAAGAAAACAAAGAAAACAAGATGAAGATTTCAGATTTAAAACTACATTTTTGGCTCCCAAAGCCATGCATCTTCCGCTACACCAGGCTGTATCTAGGTACAAATACTTTCTTTGTTTTGGATACATCCCTTTAAAAACCATTTGATGTCGTGCTAAACAGAGTAGTAGATGATAGAAATATCAAATCTAGACAATTGTCTTTTTAAATCATTTTGAGATAAGTTTGTTACTTAAGATAATTTCCCAGGTAATTCATCAGAGGAATCAATTAGTCTCTAATACCACACAGATTAGGAATTTTCTCCCAGACTCACAGGGTGACATTCTGGCCTGGGATTTGGTGTCTCCAGATCTCCCCCTGTCTAAACAGGACGGCTCTTATCTTTTTCCATGGTGGATGTGTTCCTGTGTTCTCATTTTTGGCTTGAAAATAGCATCTATCTGGAGAAACGTACTCCCTATTTAGGCTAAAGAGTGGTGGAAAGCGTTGAGGTTATTTGTTTATCTTCCAAATAGGTGCAAAGAGAGCCCAGCAAAGTTATAAACTCATAAGCTTCCTGATTCTCCTTTGCCAACAGGATTAAGCTCAGAGACAGCGGCTTCTCTCTGGGGAGAGATAAGATAGTGTGTCTGCATCACCATTAGTCCCTGCCAAGTGCCTGCTCTGCAAAGAAACCTGTTCTAGTTGGTGGCCATCTGACTCCTTCTCTCCCGGAATCCCACCTTGATTGTGAATTTTTTCTTCCTTTAACCCAAAGTCAAAACATTATAAATTCTTTATTTTTCACTTTGTATCTCCGGATCCTTGGATTTCTTTTTAGATGTGGTTACAGTGGAAACTTTTCCACTGACTCTATGGTCTCATTATTTCATATTTTCAAAAGGAAACAAGTTCTAACATACAATGCCTTTCCCCTCTCCATTATTCATTTTATGGAAAATGTAATATTGCTCTTATCACACTGAACAAGTCTCAGGTATCTGGGAGGTGAAAGGAATCTTCTTCTCTTGCTCATTTCAACATAATTTTCTGTATAATAACATCAAAACAAACCTGGAAAAACACAAAACTTAAACTTCCTCTCTTGATGACTGTAACAGAGATGAAATAAATGTACAGCAGGTGCAATCTAATTTCAACTCAACTCACTTTTCTTAATTAAAAATAATACTCCAAATTTTTATCTTAAAAACTAGATTATTTATAGTAGGATAAAACTCACCAATAATATATATTTTTTTAAGTACAGGCCTCTCTGCTGCCCACACAAACCCCACTGTTGATTAGAGTACAGGGACAGATGCTTAAGAGGTGTGGGAATGGATTTTTGACATATGGTGGCATATTACACACTAGGTCATCTGTGTAAATGCAGAGAAAGCTTTCGGTCTCCTTCTGCCCTGGATTTGCAATGGGAACGTCTCTCATCTTGTTCTGCTTTCAAGGCACCTGGCCCTGCTTCTGCATCTGCTGGCTCCACCCCACCATCACACAGTCCTCGCCTTCGCAGCGTCTGGTACTTCTGTGTCATGTCCCTCCCTCTTCAGTCGCTGCTGCTGAGACCATGACTAGTTAAAGAACTGGCTCAAAGGCTATAACCAAGAACGAGCAGGGGAAGGATTCCAAGCAAAACTGAGATTCTTAGCCAAACATGATACCGTGTCTGAGGTTTATCACAGTTCCATTAGGAGAGTTTGTCTTCTCTCCTTCCTGTTCTTTCACTTCATCTAATAAGTCCCCCGAGAAAAAAATGGAAAGAGATAGTAAAATAAAGTACCTTAAGCTCGTGGGTCTTCTAGATGATAAGGCATTAATGCAAGTGAAATAGGTATTTTGCTCTCTAAAAAAAACAATAAACATTACATAGAATTTGACATGTAGCTGTCTCTGTATTTATGCCTACGTGATTTTTCCTTCCTTTGCAAAAGAACTTAGACCTTTAGTCATTTCAAATATCAGAATAATTATCTCATCCAGGGAAACCCATTTTAGGGAGAATGTGTCCATTTGGAGAACACACTTCCTGAAAGCAGGCAGCCAGCTCCGTCCATCCTCATGCTGGTCGGAATTGGGATAGTAGGAGAAATAACTGGAAACTGCTTTTGGCAAAAGTTACCATCAACATTCTCTCACTTTCACATTCCACATTAACAAAATAAAAGGTGAAGTTTTTCCAAAGCTGCAGACACTATAAGACACTGTCTGCCAAAGAATAATTTGAAACTCTGCCTACATAAAGAGAATTAATGAAAATCAGAACATGTACTTTGAAGAACATATTAGGAAAACTTGACAAGGTAAAAAGTATTCTCCATCCCCCTATTACAATTTCATGGCCATCATCTCACTTTCTGATAATTTGTGAGGGAACAGTTCCCCCTGACAAGCACACTCTGCTCTCAGAGAGCAACTTGTGTCCCAATGATGCCATAAACATGGTGATGAAATCAAGACATTCAGTTCATATCAGAACACAATCCTGCAGAGATACTTCCCTGTCTCATCCAGGTGTCAGTCACAAGGACCAGAACAAGCGTGGCAGGTGAAGACCACCACCATGGATTCCCCCACCCCCCGCTCCGAGTCCCCTCTGCGTGTCCCTTTCCCACTGCTGGAGAGCTAACAGCAGCTCGGCTATCCGTTCCCATCCCACGCGACCTCCCTGCCCTACATTGCCTCTGCCTAGGGGGCAGAGAAATTGCAAACTTGTTGGTCCTCGCTGAGGGCTGTTGGTCCTGACCACAAGGGCTACTGGTCCTCAAAGTACCATAGTCTGGTAAGAATAGAGCCCTGCATAGCACCTCCAAGCTGGCTTGACTCCATGCCCCTGACCTGAGTTTGCCCACCTCTCCAGAAAACCCCAGACCACTGCTGATTGAGTGAGGGAGGCCTTTCTCTCTCTCCCACCCCAAAGATTGGAGCACTAGGAAGCTTAAAGAAACTGATTATAACTTAACTAAGTAGGAGAATAATCTAGGGGTATTGTCAAGTAGTAGATCTCATAAACCCTAACACAACGGTAAGACTAACTTTATGCTGCCAGTTCAATTGGTTGCTAAATTGTACTTAGGTAACTATTCCCAGACCACCAAAGAAATGTGTAAAGCAAATGATTTCTTTTAAACTGCCCTTGAACAAACAAACAATAACCCCTTTGTCAAATGTCTTAAGAGGTTAAATTTTCTGTTTAAACACACTATCCAAAATATTCTATGCTGTGATGTAAGACAGAAACAAAGAGCAAGAGCTGAGACCCACCATCTGGGGTAACGCATTGCAATGAGTATAGCGCTTGCAGGTAGCATGTCCTTAAAAAGAGACAGGAAGTCTCAAGGTGGCTATTATCAAAAAGAGGAAAGGTTAGCAAAGTTGTGAGGAAAAGAGAATGCTTGTGCACTGTGGTGGGGATGTAAATCATATAGCCATTATAAAAAACAGCATGGAGGTTACTCAAAAAACTAAAAATAGAGTTACCATATGATCCAGCAATCCCACTGCTGAGTATATATATCCACAGGATTTGAATTCAGTATGTTGAAGAGATATCTGCACTCCCATGTTCGTTTCAGCCTTATTCACAATCGCCAAAGTACCAAAGTACGGTATCAACCTAAGTATCCTTCTGTGGATGAATGAATAGAGAAAATGTGGTAGACGTACACAATGGAATCCTATTCAGCTTTGAAAAGAGCAAAATCCTGTCATTTGTGGCAACACAGATGGACCTGGAGGACATTATGCTGAGTGAAATAAGCCAGGCACAGCAGGACAGATACTGCATGTTCCCACTCACATGTGGAATCTAAAATAAGGGAACACGCAGAAGCAGAGAGGAGAATGGTGGTCAGCAGAGGCTGGGGAGTGGGGGCAATGGGAAGATGTTGGGCAAAGGACACAATGTCTTAGTTAGACAGGAGGACAAGATGATAAGTATTTGAGGTAAAGAAAAAAAAAGAGACAGGAGGTGTGTCTCTGCGTTTTGCTTTAGGTTTTTATTCTCCCCCACTCCAGCACCCGGATGGTTAATTTTAGGTGTCAACTTGACTAGATAAAGCATTATTTAGGGTGTGTCTGTGAGGATACTTCTGGAGGAGATGAGCATGTGGGCCTGAGTGGACCGGATGGGAAAGATCCACCCTTAATATGGGTGGGAACCATCCAATCCACGAGGGGCCTGGAGAGAACAAAAGTAGAGGGAAAAGGTGAATCTCTCACTCTATCCACTGCAGCCGGGATATGCTCCTCTCTCCTATCCTTGGACATCAGAACTTCAGACTCTTCAGCCTTTGGGTTCTGGGATTTACACCAGCACTCTCCCCACCCCAGCCCTTAGGCCTTTGGCCTCGGGCCATCACACCATCGGCTTCTCTGGTCCTGAGGTTTCCAGACTTGGACCGAGCCACGCTACCGGCAGCCAGTGTGCAGACGGCCAATCTTGAGACTCCTCAGCCTTCACAATCACATGAGCCCATTCCCCTAATAAACCCCCTCCCACATGCTGTGTACATATCCTTTTCTGTCTCTCTGGAGAACTGCAATCAGTACCCCCTAACACAGGTACCTTTTGTGACTTACCTGAAGTAGAACAAAGAAGAGGAGGAGAAGAGGAGCAGAAGGAGGGGTAAAATTTTCTCTTCCTCTGTAGCAGTATTTCTTCATTCTAGTTGCAAGAAGAGCAACCTGGAAAGATGCATTATGATAGAGAAATGACTGACTGAGCCATTGGAGACATCAGAGAACCCTCAGTCTGTTACCGGAGACCTGCAACCACGGGAGCCTGCAAGGACACTCCCTGGCCAAACTGGCCTGGAGCAAGAGAAGGATGTGCCTGCGCAAGCCTGGCCGCCCCCAAGAATCCATGACCAGGTTTTAAGGAACCCTATCCTTAAGTTCTAGGAATGAAGACAAGGTTGATCAAGCTGTGAAAAATGGGGAGACCTCATTCCCTAGATCTGGTTTTCCTTAAAAAAAAAAAAACATACCCGCCTGAGCTCAGCTTTAAAGAGAGGACTTTACGCTGTTGTGTGGGTCCAGCTCAACTCTGCCAGAGCACAGAACTCACTTTAGATCTACCTGAGCACGTGTGGAGTAGCAGCGTCTTCCTATTGAGGGAATCAGAGCCTATTTACATATTCATATATCCTAGGAATTATAACTTCTGTAGGTTAAAACCACAATAGCAAACATTTAAAATAATGTGGAAGTTCAGATCTAGTCATCCGAATAAATTAGTTGTTCCAACTGCTGTACTTTGATATGGCACCTACTCTGTTTTCCAGTTCCTTTCATTTCCGTCATGAGAACATGCAATTCAACATGTAGTAAACACGAAAAAATTCCTTGTTGCCAAGATTAAGCAATGTATTCTAGTCCTTTCACAGGAAAACTGATGTATAAATAAACAGAATTCCTGGGAATTAAAATACTACAAAGTACCAGACCAAGTAAAAAACTACTGATGATAATTATGATAAAAAACAAAAGGATGGATCACAGTGGAAGGAAAAAAAAGTAAGTCCTGATGCAAACTTTCCCAATCTCCTTTCCTGGCTGGGTGAATGTTTTGTGTGCAAATAGGCTCACCTAACAACTAATTTTGTGTTTCTTCTTAGGAAAAGATGAATTCTCTTTTAAAAAATGTTTCCCAGATGTGCAGTCACTCCCAGATGTATGTGATAAAACCCAATATTTGACTGTGCTTTAGAAATTACATCTCATAAGGACAGTGACTTAGCTACTAGTGAGATTGATTTCTTAAAATGGCCCGCCCAACTACTGTTGACCAGATGTATTTTTGTCTTTCTCTATCTCTATTATGAATTTTTTAGAACAGCATACTCCAAAGTTTGAATACGGCCCACATTTTAAATAAAGTTCACCAAAATAGCATGACCAATGTACCAATTTCCACTTAATAGAAATAGTTCTATAGATCCATAATATCACTGAAAGTCAACATAAAGCTGAGCACAAGAATATTTCTAAAATCATTTTATCCCAGGAGAAATAAATCTTTGTACAAAAATATCACACAAACATTTATTTGCAAAGAATTCTAAGCATGTATTTAGAAAACCACATTTATAAACAAACTAGTTAGGCTGTTTTATAAGGCTCTCCACCAAATTGATGGTTCTTTCATGTTGTTTTAATTACTTCTGTAGAAATGTATTGTGTATGCAAAGACCTACATGAGTTTTGGCTGGATAGTAATGATGCATTACAGTATGACCACAATTTATTGAGACCAAATTCTTCCAATTGTTAAGCTACCTCCTACAGGGACAAATTTTCTAGAAAAAACAAATGAAGCAAATGGGAAAGAAGGAAGTTTAGATCTTAGAGCTGAAACCTGGATGTTCATCTTTGCCCTCTCTGAATTACTAGGAACATTTTTAGGTGAAACTAATTTATAGGCCCACCTAGAGGTCTTTGATTTCATGATACTGGTTTGCAGGTTTCTCAGTTCACTTGTAGGCAACTTTAAGGAAAATTTAGAAGTGTGCCCTGTGCGTTTGAGACTGCCCATGTCACTTTCCCTGGCTCCACTCTAATCTCCCCCTATTCAATGATCTTGTAAAAATTATAATGGCTGCCCATCCAGCCAACACATGCACCCACGCCCAGCCAATTGATGAATCAAAATAGTCGTACCTTTGTACTCATATTGGACTTACTCTGCTATATTTTGGTAGTGACGTCATACAGATTGATGGCTCTGCTGAAGAGAATGAATATTTCTGTGCCAATTATCTGGGGAAGAGGAAGTTTCTTAGACAGAAAATTGAACCTTGGGGGCCGGCCTGGTGGTGCACTGGATAGTGCGCCGCTTGGGAAGCACGGCGGCGCTCCCGCCCGAGGGTTCGGATCCCACATACAGACCGGTTCCCGCTCACTGGCTGAGCGAGGCGCGGGAGCAGCACCGAGGGTTGCAATCCCGTTGCCGGTCCCCGGTCCGGTACGGGGGCAACACTGAGGGTTGCGATCCGTTGCCGGACACGGAAAAAGACAAAAAGACAAAAAAAAAAAAAAAAAAAATTGAACCTTGGAAGACAGACCTTAAATTCACTCATTCAACCATTCATTCATTCATTCGATGAATATTTATTGAACGGTACCTATCTGGCAGTGTTCTCCAGCCTGCACAATTGCCCAGAACTACAAGGTATACATCCATCCAACTGCCCGTTCAGTGTTTCCACATGGACATCTAATTGGCATCTTCAATTCAATGTGTCCACAACTAAACTCACATTCCAACTCCCCATCACACACCACCTACTGTCCCCCATGTCAGCTGATGGCAACTCGAAGTTTCCAGCTACTCAAACCAAAGGACCTGATGCTTCTCTTTGTTTTGCACTCCACGTCCAATCCATCAGAAAATCCCATTGGCTCTACCTTGAAAATATGTCCAGAGACTGACCTCTTTCTACCACCTCCACTGCTATCACCCTGGTCTGCTTTGCCATCACTTCTGGACTGGAATATTTGAACCCCTTGCACGCTGGTTCCTCACCTTTCACCCTGCCTCTCTCTAATCTATTCTCAGCACAACACCACAAATTGTTCTGATAAAATTTAAATTCAAATCATGCCACTTCTCTGCTCTAAGCCCTCCAGTGGCTCCACATTTCACTCAAGAAAAGCCAAAGTCCTCTGGGGCCTCTAAAGCTCCACGACCACCTGCAGCCCCCCAACCTCCTGCACATCATCCCTCCTCTCCTCCTAGCTTGCTCTCTTCCAGCCACACTGGCCTCTGCGCCTTTCCTCCAATTAGCTGGGCATGCAACCAGCTCAAGGTGGAGGTGCTGCTTCATCCCTCTGCCTGGAAAACCCTCCCCCCATATATCCACATGGTTAATTCCTGTGCCTCTTTCAAATCTTGACTCAGATTTCACCTTCTCTGTGAGGCCTCTTCTTACCACCCAATTTTCAATCACAAAAACACCCCACCCCCCAACACTGAAACTCCCTGTTGGCATTTCCAGTCCCCCTTAACCTGCTCTATTGTTTCCTGTTGCACTTATTTCAATTAACCAAACTTATTTATTATGTTTTGTTATTGTCTGTTTCTTGCTCGATGAACGTGTTTTGTTTAGTTTGTGTCCCTTTGGCTTCCTGATATATCCCGAGCATCTGGCATAGGGTGGGTACTCAATGAAAAAATGTTCAGTGAAGGAATGTGAGCAAAGCAGATGTGATTTTTGCCACTAAGGAAGTTACAGTCCACATGAGTGATAATTCCTGTGTCTCTGGGCTTCCCGGTGTGGTCTGCACCTCTGTGAGCCTAGAGGGAACAGAAAGGTGCTGGAGGATGCCCCCAGGTTGGGGAGGAAGGGTGGCCTCTGCCACACAAAACTGGCCTGTAACTGCTAGACTACACCTGAAGAGAAAGGAGTTATTCCTTGAAATTCAAATCACTTAACTGCATGCCGTTTTTCCCATTTTCCTTCACATAGCCATTAAGTTTTTAATAAAGTCTTATTCAAGTGTTCCTGCTTGCACTTAGTTGTGCTCTGAAGATTTATCAGAAGTAATATGTCTTCATTCTTTAGGGACTAATCCCAATGAGGCAGTAGCACTTCCTGAGGTCAGCTTGGTTGTGAAGTGGTCAAACGGCAAGAGGACTCTCTTGAGGATGAGGTCAGGTCAGAGGGCAGCTGCCCCACTCCCATCCCAGTGGAGAGTCACTATCCAAGGCCACACTTGGGAATGGATCAACTTGCCCTCAGGTCGCATGTGGGTTTTCTTATGGCCTTCATGTTGCTCACTGCAAGTGGTGACACCCGTCTCAATCTGCTCTCCACAAGCTGACCCCACCTCCTGTGGTGGCTCATATTCATCCCACCCCTAATCTTACTAAAACTTTCACTTTCTCAGAGAAGGTGAGTTCTGTGAGTCATCAGAAGGTATAACCAATGCTTATTAATCCAGTGAATCTCTAATGTAGAGCTGCTCAGGGATGTGAACTATCTCAAGCAATCTGGGAGAAGCCTGTGTGTCAGGAGGGCCTTCCAGGTCCCCTACGCCATGTCTCATGGACATCTAAGGATTTGCTGACGCGACTAGTCCCTTCTCTGTGTGCTACCTTCTTCGAGGAGCACACATTGGCTCTTGGTATGACAGGGAATGTTAATGGTCTGGGAAATTTTAGGAGGGAGGAAAACTAGATAATTTAGTTATTTCTTGATGATAGGAAATTTTGATAAAAAGAAAACTAATTATTTGAAGCCATAACAGTGCCATTTAACAAAATATTCACATTCTAAAAAATAGTGATCCTCCTCTGTGCCCCAGAAATGTAGTCATCTAAAGAAATCATCTCACTTAACTTTATATCCTCTCCAGAATCTATCACAGTGCCTAGCCAAATGCTCAATAAATACCAACCCATCCTCAATCCAACATACGCTCAGCCAACAAAGTCAGAATATAGAGCTCGCATTGCCTCCTTTCCTCTTCATACATCCAATTTCAGGTATATGCAACAGTTAAAAATGTAGTCCCCTAAAAAACCAAGCAGACAAACAAACCATTTTCTCCCCATTAATTAACAGGGCCCAGGGCATTGTACTACGGGCATGATTGAAAATTTATTTTCCAGGAGCCAAATTTAATAATGTTTGCAATTTCCCATTAATTTCTAAATTTGGACTTCCTTGTATAGTAATTCAGTTATGGTTTACTTAGTAGAGTCCTGTACTGCAAGCCTATAAATCCCCATCCAGATATACATCATGCCAACTTGTTTCATGTTTCGCTCAGGTGTTCAACTTATCTTTTCCAGTGCTGTCTTGAAAGGAAGAGTCACTGATATGACATCAGTTCAAAGTTGTACTAAGCTATGGCATGCAGAACACAGGCTTCCTAATTTATTTTACTCTTAAAAATTACTTCAGTAATGTAGCAAGTCTGAATTGAGATGGACTGCAAGTGTAAAATTCATAATGGATTTTGAAAACAGTATGGAAAACGTAAAACATTTCATTAATAATTTCTATATTGATTACATGGTGAAATGTTTCAGATATATTGGGTTAAATAAAATATATTATTAAAATTTTTTTAAAGATTTCAGTAGAATGAATCCAGATTTTTCTTTTTTAAAATCATTTTTGTGGCACGGACCTCAACAATAACTTGGCCAAACCAATGAATAAATGAATAAAAATACATAGAATTACAAAAGAAATAAAATATTATTAATTTTGAAATGCCATGAGCCAATACAGAGTCTTCTAGTCCCTGAAATTTAAATCTGTGAATAGAGGTCTTAACTACTCACATTATTAATATTGTAGAGTACCATCTCTAACATGCCTAGATTGACTTGGAATTCAATACAGAATTAATAATTTAGCAATTTAAATGACAATCTAAAAAATAGCTATGGTAATATTTACATCTTGTTAAATAAAAAATTATTCATGACACTTGTTTGTGAAAGGCAGTGAGAAAGAAATTATTCAACAGGTACTACTGCAATACAGGTTTTGCAGTAGGGAAAAGAGATTGGGCTCAACTGCAAATATAACAAGGACAAGGACAAGTGGGGATTTACAGCCAAGGAACAGAGTGGGGGGTCAGTGGATGGATAATTACTAAGAGAAAACATCAAGGTTAGGGGGATTCTTCCTAACTAGACTCAACAGGATTCTTGCTGAAGGCAGGCCAGGTAATAATATACCAAGGGGTAGGGGTGGGGGTGGGGGGGAGATGAGAAATTTGATCAGATACGAAGGGCAATCAGATACCAAGGGTGGGGGATTTTCACTAAGCTGGCCTAGCAGCAGTCTTGCTAAAACTGAACTAAGTGGGCCAACAACTAGATCCCAAGAACGAAGCCTGAACGGAAAGAGGACTCAGAGAAGTATCACTCAAGTTTGGTGAAGGAGAGAGTCTTTGTCAGTCTAAATAAATAAACTTAGCAATCTTGGTGTTTGCTTCTTCTAGTTGACCTTGTATTGTACCTGGTTTGCCACATGTTGAGTCTCCACTGTCAATATGATTTACACTCAAACTTTTCCTAATTCTTCCCAAGTCAAATTAATTTTAATTCTCTGAGAAGTTCTAGAGAATTTTTAGGTATAGTTGCAATAGGGTGCTCTATTCTTGTATAGATGTCTTTCTTCCATCACCTAAAATTTTATACAATTTGCTCCTTCTGCATAAATATCTGGAATATATCAATGAATAAATGAGTGATCCGTCTTCTTGCTCTCCTACTCTTGACCAGGTATAACCAGTGAAAAGATCCTTCTTGGTCCTTGTTCTCTTGGAGAAGGATAGTGCAGCTCGCTGTGACCTGACATAGTTTGGGCCTGAAAATGGCTCTAGAGATGACTTGCTGCCTTCTCATCACAGACTCTTCCTACAACTTACTGAAGTCTTGCAGCACTATTTGAACTGGAGATAACAGAGAGCTGAAAGGTAAAAAAAACTTGAGAGTAAATCATAATAACATTTATGTAAAACTTACTTATAATAATTACCATTATTATGACTATCATTATTGAGCTCATGCATTGAGTAATCTTAAATATATCATTTGTAGGATATGTCTTAATATTGAATTTTATTGAAAGATAGTTTGTACGGTTCATATACAGGCATTTGTGCATATATATGCTGTGGAGTTTATTCAACAAGTATTTATTAAGTGCCTGTTCCGTATCAGACATTACGTAAACTATTATTCACCCATTAAGTTTGTCTTATTGCCCTGAGAAGTCTGGAAACGCCCTGAATTTTAAACACTAAAATTGTGCTCTACCCAACTAAGTTTCTTACACCTTCCAGCTCTAATTTCATTCAAGGGCAAAATTTCTGGTAATGAACAGTGGCTACTTTCATTTGGCTTTCAAATATGTTGTGATGACACTTTCAAAACTCAGTCATAAAAGTATGAAAACTGTTACCACAAAGACAAAATAATTTAGCAATTTAAAAGTGAAAGCAGAAATTTTCCAGGGAAAGTAATCTTTTACCTTGAGATCTTGTTATCCTTCTGAAGAGCGCAGTATGTGTGGTTAATTTTTATAGAAGGCCATTTTCATTTTCTTTATCAATAAAAAATGTGCTAATTAAGTCTGGGAGTCAAAAATTTTTACCAAAAGAGATATGTGGTGCCATTCCCTGGCTAGTAATTTGGGTGATATCACAGCTTATAAATGTCAGAAACAGAAAATACCCAAATAAATGCAAACCTTTCAAGGTCATTTCACAGTATCTTTGAGCACAGAGATAAAGCAAACAACACCCTCTCCTAGCACCACCATCACCAAATATGTGCATTAAGAATAGCACCCTTTGCTAAGTAAAGATGACTTGTTTCTCATCACACCAAAGCTAGTATCTCACTTTCTGAAAAGACAAACAGTTATTTGTTGGCTGGAATTACTTTAAATTATTTTTGAAATGTCAAAAAAGAAATTACATTTTCCTTCTCGCATGTATTCTTCCAGTTCCTTCTTAAAACACAATGTTCATTTTGGACCATGACAGCTAAAATAGAAATGTCTTTGGCATAAACTCAGCTAGCCTGCGGGCAAGATACAAAATTGTTGTTAAATTGGAGTGGACCAGAAAACAGATGATAAAACTCGTCCACGAAACTTCTGCTAATAACAAACATTTGCTCCATGACACGTACTGTAAGTAATGACACTTGACAGGGGACGAATGTGTGACTGTCCTGAACAGTGGGTTTTGCTGCCTATATGTCTGTGGGTCAAGTTCACCTAGCCCTTCAGTTGTGGTTTCCTATGAAACTGTTACGGTTCATTAAACGCCCTTTTTTAAATACTTGGAAAGATAATTCTCTGGCGTGTTGGCCTCAATTGGTCTACCTTCAGAGTTATAGAGGCAGCTTGGGTTGTTATGTTATTTAACATGACTGAGCACAAGTTTGAGGTTCTATTTGCTATTCCAGCAGCATTTATTGTTTCCCAAGAGTTACATCATTTCTACATTTTGCCTCCATTTCTCTTTGATTCAGCAGTCAGAAAAAGATAGGAAGCAATTGTGAAAGAGGCAGATAGACATCAGCAGAAGGGACAACGCTGAGAGCTAGCACAGGCAATACGTCCATTCCTTTATCTGGCTTTGTTTTATTTTATTTTATTGAATCTAAGATATCATCGATGGTGAGATGCCCATATTTTATGTACTAAAAAAGATGCTCCTTGACAAAATTTCAGTCAGGCTCCCCCAACCCCTCTTCCCAATAAGGCCTCAACCTGGCCCCCATTCTTGCTGGGCCTGCATAGTTGAGTTGTAACAAGAATCCTGTTAAGGTAGTTTAGCAAGAATCCCTAATGCTTGATATCTGATTAATCCTGGCTTGTCTTCAGCAAGAATCCTATCGTCACTTTAACAGGAATTCCCCTACTCTTGATGTCTCCTCTTAGTAATTTTCCATCACCTGACACCCCTCTTCCTGCCAATCACACACACACACACACACACACACACACACAGACACACACACACACACACAAAATCCCGAATAAAATCTGTTTCTGCTGTTTTAGCTACCTCCCAGCTCTGGTTCTCTTTAATGGTACCAATATGAAAATGAATATACACTTCCAATCAACGTAAGATAGAACACTTTAATGATAGTCCTCCTTAAAGCCTGGGTGGGCCATACAGCCTTCTTTGTCCGAAAATTTCTTTTTTTCTATTCCAAATTATTTGGCATTTTTTCTTGCTTTGGTCGCACCACTTGGCCTGTAATAAGAATTCTCTTGCACTTATCTCAGTAACAAAATGTAACAAAGCCTTGTAGACCTGTATGGTTTTCCCTTCTTAGGTCCCATAAAGTGCTTGGTCGCTCTTTCCAAGAAAAGAAGGAATTGCAGTCATTACTCTGACAAGGAACATTTGCTTCACTAATGTCAAGCTCATGGCCAGTTGCTGTGTTTCCCCATTGAGTGTATTACAGTTGTTTCCATGTTGATGTTGAATTGTCGAAGACATTTTATATAGCAATTAAACTCAACCTGCAGCTTTCCAACATTGAACACAAACTCAATCGATATAAAACAACATGAACAGTTATGACCAAGCTTGCAGGCAGTGACCACTTCACTGTGACCGCTGCCTGGTGACTGTGATCCTAAGATGCCTTCCAATTTCAGGAATGCTAAAATATGAGGGAAAAAATATGTGTATCATAGAATGAGCAGAACACAGTGTCATCTGTTCACACACTGCACAGGGATGGCAAACTCAAATGCCCATAGGGCCAACTAAACCATGTATATTAGTTCAACTCAACATAAGAAACATGGGCCCTCTGTGTCAAATATTTCTTGTCTCCCTTTTAACAGAAGTATGGATACAAAGGAATATTGTGCACCACAAGGAAAGCACCCTGCCCTGCTGTTGGCTCCTCAACAGGCAATGATAGGAAACTGAGGAATTCGTGTCCCATCTAAAAGTGGCAGATACCACACATCTCAGGCTCAACATTATCTTGTTAGCAGTCCTTAAAAGTTTGGATACACTATTGCCCAATCTTCTATTTTTCCAAGAGAGGTTCCAAATCTGGATTTTTATGTAAAATTGCTTAAAAATTTATTGAAAATTTCAAAACACCATGCACAACACACAAAGCAAATTCATGTGCCACATTTGAGTCCTAGTTCACCAATTTGTAGACTATGAGCAACATACCTAACATAGGTCAGCTGTGTTATAAATATCACCATTTGTCCTGTGCATACATTTAATCCAAAAACTATCAGCAGAACTGGAAAGGTAATCATATCACGATGACATCTTTGCCTGTAAAACATAAGGGCACCTTAGTATTGAGAAATACTCAACCAAAAGAGACTTTTCAGTCAGTTCATCTCAGATATTTTTCTTATAACTGTCTATGTAACAGAACCAAGTCACTAGAAGGATTTCAAGGCTTGGAACTGAAACAAGCAGTTTTTCAGAAAGTAAAAATTGATCATTTTTTAGGCACAAAGTATTTCTTTAAGAATGAGAATTACTGCTCTGGGTTGCAGTGGGATGTGGTGCTCCTAGAAAGGCAGGCCTCGCTGCACAGTGGATGTGCTGTTCCAAGCTTCCCAGCTGCCATGGGGCTGTGTAGGGGAAGCCCAGAATCAGCACCCTGAGCCGAGCCCATAGGACCCAGAAGTGAAGGATGTGGTTGACTGCAGGGGAATGCCCTGCATGTTGTCTTCTGCTTCCCAGGTGTAGAAACACAGCATTTTTAATTTTATTTATTTATTTATTTTTGTCCTAGGAGAAGCAAGATAGGAAAATACAGAAGTATGCATTCATCTCTGGTTTAAAGGCTTAGAGTCAGACAAACTACTGAATCCCAAATATGCTATACCTGCTCTCACAATGGAATTCCAGACATGAGATCCTCCATAAGTACTTGATTTTCTGGGACTCCATTTTCTCATCTGTAAAATGAGCAGACAAGATTAAACAATGTTTTTCAATCTGTGCTCTGAGAAACCTTAGAGTCTCAGATGATGTGCTTAAGAAGAGGAGACTTTAATACAATTTGCATTTGGTCTTAAGGGTAGGGCTTCCACTTAATAGAAAAATATAACGCCTTTAAAAAAAAATGCAGTGTTTGAAACCCACAGGCTAGATAATCTGAGTGATCTGGAATGAAGCTTCTCCAGCTCCAACACTTTGTGATTATAAAATTTCTTCAACTCACATGTATATTTCAATACTCTTCTCACAAAGTCAATGCAGAGACACTTTCAGATTAAATAATAACTCCAGTTTTTACCCCAATATGAGTCAAATAAAAATTCTGGTAAGGCTGAGTATGCAAAGGTACAAATGGCTTTTACCTTTCTCTTCCAAATGAAGCTTTCACTTTACTGATTTTCCAAGAGATGACAGGCAAAGAGTATGAATGTGGGAAAAGTAGCTCACAACAGGAAAAAGACCTCATGTCTGTTCATTGTCAAATACATGCTCCCTGCTTTAGTTTGTACATACAAGTGAAGAAGACAACTGGGAAATTTTCAGCATATAAAGGTTCCAGACCATTTTCACCTGGAAATGCAGGAAATTGTGGTTTATATAAACCCCACTGTGCAGAACTACCCATAAATCTAAATCATAAATAGAACTACTCCTTAAACATACCTAGTGACCCAGTGAGATCCCTGGAAAGCCCTCTGGACCATTTGTCCCCACCTCTCTAAGTCCATGTCACACACAGCTTGAATGGAATGAATGGTGATTCCATGTCCAATCTCTTCCTTCCTCAACCCTCTCTTCTCAACCCATGTGGCACCATTTATTTATTTATTTATTTATTTATTTATTTATTTATTTATTTATTTATTTATTTGCTTTAGTGACAAAAAAATATTTTCTCGCTATTCTGGAGGCTAGAAATCCAAGATCAAGGTGTCAGTAGGTTTGATTTCTCCTGAAGCCTCTCTCCTTAGCTTGCAGACGGCCGGCCGGCTTCTCACTGTGTCTCCAAGTGGTCCCTCCTCTGTGTGCTGTGCTCCTATATCCCTATTACCTTTTCTACTTACCTTCTACTAATGGCTACTTTTGTCTACTCCATATGGACATACATATGTATAACATTTACCCACAAGCTCCTGAAGTTAGGGCTCACTATTGCTTTTCAGTATTCCCCACGGTTTCTTGCATATACATACACAGGTGATCAAGAAATTAGTTGAAAGATTACATATATATATATATATTTTGCATCTATGGGAAGATATAGTATTACTCTATGAGGAATGATAATACGGGTTCAATACTATGACACTTTGAGATAACATGAAAAAAAAAACCTAATTATTCATAAAGTGCTATAAGACTAGATGGCATCATGGAAAAACAATGCTTACAATATGATGGAGAATAAAGAAAGATGTATAATGCTACAAGTTTAATTATATATTTTTAAAGAAAACTCATATTTTAAAACCTAGAAGATATTTCAAAATAATGTTTAGGGTTATTGAATTTAGAGGAGTGATTCTCTTTATTTTTTAAAAAGTTGATAATGGGGCTTATATTATTTTTTATAATGAATAAAATGTAATGAAAAGGAGCATGTTTTGAGTTTCTTTGCTGAAGGTGGTATAATATCAGTAAGATTTTGTTATAACGTGAATTAGAGCTCCACATAATTGCCATTTTTTTTTAGAATAAATCATTTTATAGTAAATGTTCTATTTTGGTAGTCTGTAGATTAAAAGTTGATAGCTCCTTCTATGGGTTTCATCACGGGCCTTCCTCTTAATAAATTCCATTCCATGGAGAACAGTGTGGTAGCAACATGCCTGTGTCTTGCTACCAAAGAAAATTTCATAAGCAAACTGAACCAATTTGTTTCCTGGTATATGCTTATCCCCATCAAGAGCCCACAGAATGAAAAAATATGGCAATATCTAAGAGGTCTCTAACATGTTCTCATGTTTTAAGCCATGGGCTGGGTTAGGTCCTGAAAGATACAATCTAGTAAAAGCAACAAAGTCTAATAGTAACCCGAGGAAAAGCCTTAGAACATTTTGTCCTCTGGCAAGTACTGACCTAGATCTGGATAAGTCAGTAGACAGCATTTCCAGGGATAGGGGCATGTCTGCTCCTGACCTGACTTTAAACGTGTGTGTGTGTGTGTGTGTGTGTGTGTGTGTGTGTGTGTGTGTGTGTGTGTTTTAAAGACAGTATACTTTACCAAAGACAAAAAAAAGAATGTGGGATGTTTCATCATTTTTTTTTCAGAAGGACCTGGTTACTTCAAAAGACTTGCCCAAAGGAACATGTCCAAAATAATACATTCCACCTTCATATTTTTGCAGCTTGAAATACACACGAATCATCCCAAACTCCTTTTCCTACCTCAATTCTGTTACTGCCTCAAGTCACCAAGAAAATGCCTGATTGAGCAACATAAAATTCCAATTTAATCTCTTCCACGGCTCTTAGCTATGTGACACAGTCCCAGCAATTAGGTATAGTCACAAGTGTGCTATGATGTTCCTAGAAACATTTTTATTTTCCTGATTAAAAGAACAGCCTTTCGGCCGGCCCGGTGGTGCACTGCTACAGTGTGCTGCTTGGGAAGCGCGGCAGCACTCCCGCCGAGGGTTCGGATCCCATGTGCAGACCGGCGGCTCACTGGCTGAGCGAGGAGCGGGGGCAACACCGAGGGTTGCGATCCCGTTGCCGGTCCCGGTCCGGTACGGGCACGACACTGAGGGTTGCGATCCGTTGCCGGTCACGAAAAAAGACAAAAAGACAAAAAAAAAAAGAAAAGAACAGCCTTTCTCAAACTCTTTCCCTTCCTCCTACCCTGGATGCACATGTGAAGGCCAGAGTTTCAGCAGCCATATTGCAACTGTGAAAAAAAATAGCCCAGAGCAATGCAGAAATCATAGATCTACTTTTGTTAAGTTGCTGAAAACCAGAAAGCACCTACCTTCAAGCTTCTTACTTAGAGTTAATGTGGTCGGACTTTTCTGTAGGCAAAAGCATTCTTAACTCTATAATCAGTTTACTGCCAACCTCAGGTTACTTAGTTCCTTCATTTGTTTTGCTATTTGTCTGATTCCTTCTCCACTGTTCTTGGGCCCACATATAAAAATATGTCCATTTTGCAGACCTACCTATGATGGACATTGTATTGCACTGGTATTTACCAGGGTATGTGCCCTTGGAATATGTGTTTCATGCTATACTCCACCAAAGGGGGGATGAAGACAGAATATAGAGAGAGTTTTGTGATCAAATATATTTGGAAAATGTTGAATACTTTGTTCCCCTTCTAGAGCTTCATAATACACATAAAACTATTAAAAACTTTGAAAAGTAGAAGCAGGATAGCAGAGAGATCTAAGAAAAATTCAGAAGCTTCCCAATCTTACTGACCACTGAAATAATGTTTGAAGCAATCCCTTTGTCATCTACTGTCCATCTCTCAGAATTAGGGTTCTGAGGACAATATATAGGAAACAGTGCACTACATTCTCCCATAATTATTATAATAATTATTGTTTTACTTTTTCTTATTTACAAATGATCCATATGTTCTGATGAATTTTAGAGAAACTCCTGGGAACCCAAACCAACAGCTATGTCGACACATACCAAACAAAGGCAGGTAGTAATGAAATATATGATTACATCTGGCTATTTACAAATTCCTCATTTTCTTTGGCTAGAAGATTCTGTCACTGATACTGTCTGCAATTGTAATTTTATGTGCATTTCTGGATAAGACAATTCCTTCTAGACTAAATGCTTGAAACATGCATTCCTTGAGTAGTCTTTGCAACTGAATTCTGTGAGGACCGTCACTGTGATTCTATGAAAAAAGCAATTCTTTCTAATCTAAGACATATTTAGTTTGTCATGTGTTCTTGAGATCCTTCTTCATCTTCAATGCTGACCTTGCTTTCCCCTTGAATATGGTTTGTTCTCTCAGCAGAGGTGGTTGATGCACCTCCAATGAACCGTAGATTATAATCCCCACACCCAGCATCTCTTTCTAAATTGCTCTGCCATGTGCCCAACTGTAGCTATTAGGGTGTGCTTGGGTTTTTTTTCCTTTGCTCTCTTCACATTGTCTCAACTTTTGAGCCAGAATAATTTAAGCACCAGGGTCTTGTCGGGTTTTACAACCATGAACAGCCTTACAAAGTCTAGGCGTTTTGCCAGAAATCTAAACTTTGTTGAACTATGTTAAAAGGTTAAGCATTTCACAGAGTTTGGGTTTCCCCACCCCCACTGCACTCTCAGCCTCTGCCTTGTTCTTAAATGTCTGTTTTATCAAGAAATGGAATAACTAATAATGTGCTGGACAGAACATTTTCAGCCATTACACTGTAACCATAGTAGTGCTAAAAACCCCAAACAAACGTTAATCTCACTTATTCTCCCTAATCCAAAAGAGCTGAGGACACAGAGTCAATTTAGTCTGTTTTAAGATGAAATGCTAGACACTTTCCAGAAAACACAACTTTTAAAATGAAGTTCTTATTAGTTGCTTGTAATAATTCCTATGTTAACAAAAAAGCCTTCTTTAAATGAACGTCAATGAATAAAAATAAATCATAACCTATGTAGTCTGAAGGGAAATATAAAATACTGGCTCCTTGGCCCCTAGTTTTGGAAGCTTCCTGTGGTTACTTCCTGGAACACTGATGCCTGTTTACTTTTGTGCGGGATGCTTCTGGGGTTGTCAAGCCCACAGTGGACAAAGATATTGGAGGGAAAAGAAGTAAAAAAAAAATCTAGGAATCATCTTTGAGTCACCTAGTTCCCCCAGCCCCACACCCCATCTGAGAGTAACCGCTGTGGACCTCTCTGCTAAAATCTTTCCCATGTTTGCCTAGTTCTCTCCAGCCCCACGGTAGTCACCTTGGTCCCAGACACTACCCTCTCTGGCCTGGGCTCCCACAGGAGTCTCCTAAGTGGCTTCCTTTCTTCCATTCTGCCTCCATTCTCCCCAGAGCAGCCAGGCCATCAGGTTGCCAGTGCCTTGGCAAAAAACACAAGCTTCTTAACCTGCCCTCTACGGCCCTGCTTTATAAGGCCTTCTCTTAAACCACCCTCTCCTTCCCACCAAATTCCTACCACTCAGGGGCTTTCTTTCTTCCCTGCAAACACGGGCCATTGTGGGTTGTGCCCTTCCACCATCCTTGTCTGGCAGGCTCTTCCCTTTCCTTAGTTCTCAGCTTAAGTATTGTCCCCCCAGGACAACCTTCCCCAATGACATAATCTAAAAACCCTTCTCCCCAAACCTTTAGCTACTCTCTACCCCTTTTTAAATACTCTATATGGCACTTTCACTATCTGATATTTTTTCTATCTATTAATCACCTGTCTCTTGACTCCCTCCCCTAGCCATGAACAGGAATCATATCTAGTTTACTGCTGAATCTCCAGCATCTATAAAAGAGCTTGTGACACAAGAAGAGCAAAATAAATATGTAATGAATGAATAGATGAGCAAGACAAGAACTGAAAATTGGGAGCTCCCTTGGGCTCCTGTAGCCCAGCCATTGGAAGATGTAACAAGAAGAGTTATCAGGTATTTTGGGGTAAGGATCTGTCAGGTTGGACAACCTGATAGATGTCTTGGAGTGTGGAGCCTTTATGAATGAGACCAGAGAAAATATAGTTACTTACATATACAGAGAGAGTTTGTCTTCTTTTGTGAATAAATGAACTTTTCCAGGCAGCTGTTTGTATCTTCGTCACGTTTGGTCTAATCTTTTCAAGACAATCTCCTGAGAAGAAATTTTCCTAAGCATAGAATGTATCATTTTTGCTTAACGTATTAAGGTAAATCACTGGGGGATTTCTATTAGATTTCACAACTTTATACGGAGTTTACAAATACTCTTAATTAAGTAAAGTACCATAGTGCCCTCATTTCTCAGCAAACAGCCAACTTAGATGACTCATATACATATGTTGAAAATTATATCTGTGATCAAAGATCAGAGCCAAAGTTGGTCACTGGAAAAGTGCTTAACAAATCCTTGGCTTCTAAGTTGGGTTTCATCTGGAGCCAGGATTAACAAGGGAAAGCATGACCAGAATGGAATGTGAGGTTTGAGCACTGGGGAGAAGACGTCCCCAGGGCTGTGAACTGCCTTTGGTCAGCAGCCCTGGGAGTTGGGCTTGTTTCAGTCTCATGAAATTTTGCTCTCAAGACCAGTCAATGGGATGAGAATAAAACTGTGAAAGGAACCTGGGTGAGCAAACACACCAAAATATATTTGATAAGATAAGTGAAAAGGGAAAGATCATGTACGGTGACTTCTGAGAGAATGCAGGTAATGGCAAACTTATTGATGAAGGAAAGAGCAATGAAGTCATCTGGCTGAAGTTTCATAAATAATGGAGCTTGCAGAGGACACCACTTTTCTGAGATTCATGCTTCCACACAGGCAGCCAAAGGAGCACCTGAATCTGATAAAATTAGTACCCAGGAGAGAGAGCTTTTCATAAAAATGTTGTCCTACCACTGACCATACAATATAAATGTGTAAAAATACAAGATGATGATAATGGTAAGCAACTAGGATTCCCAAAATTACCCAAGAGAAAGAATATGATAAGGAAAAAAATTGCAATTCCTTTTGAAGAATAACACACACACAAAAATTATGGGCCTGGATCAAAGAGGCAATTTCTATCTTCATTCACTTATTTAATGAGTATTTATTGGCCACCACTTTGTGTCAGGCATTACATCTGACACTGTGGACATAAATACAAATGTTACACAGCTTGAAAATCAATTTCAGAAAAACATGGACTACGGCAACCCATACACAAACGGAAAGTGGTCGGAGCAGCAGTGTCAGGCAAGGCAGGAACTCTGGTAAGAAAGGGGAATATGAGCGCGTTAAGGCCCTAAGTCATTTCTGAAAATATTGATTAAATACTTCTTTTCCTTTTCGGTTATCTCTCCATCACAGTCCATTGAATACTATCAAAATAGAATTTATTTTATCGCTTTTCTGAATAGGTGTTTTTATCCTTAAAGACAAGGAAAGAAACTTCTAGATATTTAAGATAATATCTAAGCAATGTCTTTCCCTGATTGTCTATCCTCATTGTCTTCACATATCCGCCCCCCCAAAAGATGGTTCGCCTTAATTACTATTTATTATCATGCTAAATAGGAAGCTCCTGCCCACCAGCTTGGACACATTTTAGCTGCACTTGAATCATTCCGTTTCCTGAACATGTGCAAAATTTCTTTTTTAATTTTAAAATTTCTTTGCCAACATTGTGCAATTCTTTGATAATGACCCATTGATTGATTCATTCAGAAAATGTTTACGGAATTGCATCCACTTTGTGTGAGTGAATGAACTAGGCAATAGAGAGACAAAGACAAGCAAGACACAGTTGACCCCTGCCCTTGAGGAGTTGATGTCCTAGTGAGCATAAGTAAACAGAGCATCCCAAGGGTGTGCTAAGTGCTGTGACAAAGAAGAAGTGCTGGGTATTAGGAGGGCACATTATCAGACAAAGGCTGGGGGTGTCAGGAAAATTTTTCAAGGGAAACAACATCAAATCTGAAACTTAAAGCATAAGAAGAGGGCCGGCCCGGTGGCGCACTTGGTAGAGTGCGGCGCTTGGGAGTGCGGTGGCGCTCCCACCAAGGGTTCGGATCCCATATAGTGACTGGTCCGCTCACTGGTTGAGTGCGGTGCGGGCGTGACACCGAGGGTTGCGATCCCGTTGCCGGTCACAAAAAAAAAGACA
>NW_007726301.1:635800-670257 GCF_000696425.1 Galeopterus variegatus | reverse complement strand
GTTGCCGGAAAAAAAAAAAAAAAAAAAAAAAAAAAAAAAAAAAAAAAAAAAAAAAAAAAAAAAAAGCATAAGAAGAAACTATCCAAGCAAAAAACAGAAGGAAAGAATGTTCTGATCAGAGCACGTGTTTTCAAAAGCCCAGAGATGAAAGAAGAGAGCTGCATTCCAGAAATTACTAAGTGTGCAACTATGTATTTTGGTGGAGGGTGGGGTGGAAGGTGTGATGGAGAGGAAGAGGATGTGGATGGTGCTCAGGTTTGGTAAGCAAGGGACAGGTTGTAAAGGATCTCATAAGCCATATTAAATGTTTTGAATTTTATCCTGAGGTCAGTGGGAACCTTTGGAGGTTGTTAACCAGGGGAGCCAAGAAAATGATTTGTGTTTTAGAACACTAACACTGACTCCAGACTAAAAAGTAGATTTCAGGAAACCTGAATTATAGTAACCCATATACTATATATGCTTACTATAATCTAAAGGTGGTGGGAGCAGTTGTGTCACAGGCCAAGGGAGGGACTGTTTGATAAGAAGGGAGAAGACTGGGTACATTAAATATAGATGTTAACAAATCTATACAGAAGATCAAAGGTACGGAACAGAGGGACAAGCAGTAAAGAAGTCTTCGAGGATCTAGGAAGAGATGTGATCTTGAGTACAGACTGAGGAAGTAGTCTTGACAGAGAGACACATCTTTCACTGGAACAGGAGGAAAAAGGAAAGGGTAGATGTGGATAATGTAGGTCAAGTTTTAAATGTGGTGACAGCAATTGAGGAAATTATCTTCTTGCTTTTGTTTTCTTTAAGATCTGCTGAGAAGACTTGTTGCTAAGAGTGGTAGGCTAGGAGGAAGAGTTAGGAGTTTGACAAGAGTGAGGAATGTGAAATAGTCACATTGGAGGATGGCACCGAGAGATGACAAAGCACACATGGAAGTGCCTCTGGGTAATGCTGAGCATTTGGTTGAGATCAAAAACCATCCATTTCTAGTGGCATGAATCTGGACAACTATGTGAATGGCTCCAGCAGAGCTCAACAGCCCAGGTACAGGTGTCTAGAGAGTAGACATTTGGAATGACTTAGATTTAAAGTTTTTCCAGGTAAGTATGGAGGGAGAATCAAAGGGCAAAAAAGTCCAAGTATACTAACAAAAATATGATCCAAGGGATAAATCACAGAAGCAAAACTGGAAAGGAATAAAATTGGGATGGGAGAAGACTGATGGATATAACCAAAGGGGCAGGAAACTAAATATCTCCATGAAGTAAAAGGTCAAGTTCAGTGGAGCAGGAGTCCTTATGCATGAGATCAAGAGAAAAGGAGGTTGATGGGAAACAGTGGCATGCGTGAATTTCAGTATTCAGAGATGGAGAGAAATTCCATGAGATGACAAGATCCAGGTTATAAACAGGAGAGTAGGCAGCTGAAGGGGTATGGAGGAGGAGGTCAACATGGTTGAGACTGTCAAGAAACTGAGAGCCAGAGTGTTGCTGGGTCATCTACATAGACAAGTGGAGATGGCTGAACTTTGGGTGGAAAGAAAGACTGCAAGTGGCTGCTTAATTCTTGAGTAAACAGGGCATAATTACATTGGCAGGTAAGGTCAATGAAGAAGAATAGAAGATGATACATTCAGATGACCTGAGTCCCAGAGGGGCAGTAGTTTTTATGTCAGGATGGATAAGCAGTGTTCTGGAAGAAGCCAAGGGGGGCGGATACTGAGCCCACTTCATACCCTGAGGAAAGTGAGATGTGGAAAAATAACCTGACTCTCTCCTTGAGAAGCGATTTCCTCAGGGCCAGCCAGGTATCAAAGCCAGGAAGTGGGTAGAACCAACAGAGATGGGTTGAGGGTGTGATGATGTTGGTGAACTACAGAAAAGGGTACCACACATCGCAGATGAAAGTCTGGGATGATGGGGGACAGTCTGAAGTTGACTCAAGGGAAAGCAAATAGCTGAGAAACAAAATAACTGCAGGGTCTTCAGTCTTGAGTATTGATTGCGGACCTCAGCGATGTGAGGCATGGTGGTTCACCTGGCTAAGAACTTCCAAAGAATTAATCAGTTTTCCCTTTATAAATATGGACACTTTAGGCTGCTTAGAAGAATTTAGTTACAGGCTAGGTTGATTTTTGTTAACTACAGGACCCGGTCAAGGTGAGTAGGCTAGCCAAAGGATTATTTGATCCCCAAGCCTCACCTGTTAGGAAGGGCAAGAGTCACTAAGGGGCCGCAGCAACGAGTCAGGACCTGGACTGTGACGAGCACTAGTCTCTGAAGGGTGGAGACGCTCTCTGCTCTCTATGGTGTCTTTTCTCTAAGTGTCTTTGAGAGCCAAGACTCCAAACAAGCTGGTCCCAGAGGGAGACCCCTCAACTCTTTTCAGAGAGGCTGTTCATGGGAATGGTTGGTTCCAGAAGTACCTCCAGGGTTCAGGAACAGCTGCAGCCTCTGGCGGCTGGAGGGGACTCTGGCTTCTTTTTAATTTTCAAAAAGTATCTCTATGTTTTTTAATGATCACAAACATACAAAAAAAGTTTGATGTTCAATGCATAGGACATTTTCTTTTTCTTTGCTATTTGACAGAAAGTTGCCTAACTGATACCCACTTACCACCTGGATTCCTTAGTGTGTATTTCCTACAAACGAGAGCATTCTTCTACCTAACCACAATACATCCATCAAACCAAGAAATTAACAGTGATACTTAACAGTGATAGTCCCACCTAATCCTCAGACCCCATCTAAGTTTTGTACATTCTCCCAATAATGTCCTTTGCAACAGAAAGATCCAGTCCAGAAACATGCATTTGTTTGTCATGCCCTTTAGTCTCCTTCAGTCTGGAGCGGATTCTCAGTCTTTCCTTGATTTTCCTGACTTTGACACTTGAGAAAATCACAGACAAGTTTCTTTGCAGAATGTCCCTCATCTTGGCTTTGTTTGATATTTTATTTTCCCTTGATTAGATTCGGATTATGCATTGTTGGCAAGAATATCTCAGAGATGACAACGTGTTCTTCTCACTGAATTCTATCAGAGGGCAAGCGGTTTCTATTTATCCCATTACTGACGATGTTTACTTTGGTCTCTTGAATGAAATGGTGTTTGCGAGACTTCACGTTAAAGTTCCTTCTTTCTCCTTAGAAATTAATAATCATTTTGTGGGGAGATATTTTGAAACTGTGTAAATATCCTGATCCTTTTCAAATTTTCAATTTATTTATGCATTTATACTTCATTGGATTTCCTATTTAATACAACAGGTTAAAACTCATTACTCTCATTATTTTTATGCTCAAATTGTCCCAATTTGGCTTGAGGATTCCCACTCAGTCTGGCTTCTATTTCCTTTTGACATGTTCTCAATAGGCTTTTAGCACTTCCTTACTTTCTGGCACAAGATTTCCTGCCTTGTATTCTCTCTACCCCATCCCTGGAATTGGTTCTTCTGTATGGAAAATAATACGTGAAAGCCAGGATCTGAGTGTTAGATGTGCTCATTGCTGTTGGAGTGTCGCTACTCCCAGCTCCTCTCTATGGAGAAAGCTAGGAATTATATGTATGTAGATACATATCCAAATCACTTCCATATCCATACATTTAAATCTTTAATTATCTGTCTATCTGTTTATGTATCTACCATCTATCTACCTGTCTATCTATCTATCTGAGACCAGGAATTCACAGGATACTTATAGGTCCAATCCAACAATAGGGTTTAATTCTAGTTTCCTCCCTTCCTGTATTCATAACTCCCTTAGCCAAAAGTGAGAAATTTGTCTCAACTATTTTTGATATATTTACTTGTTGATCAATCCCATATATGTCTTCCCGTGTGGCTGCCTACTCTCTCTGCCACAGTGATGACTCCAGATTCCAAGCTGACTCTGACGTGGACAGCTCCTCCCCTCAACCCCAACACCTCATATCACCCCTTTGCAGGGCTGCCCACCTCATCTTGCCTGGGCTCTGATCCCCATCACCATGTCCCTCTTCTCCACCCTACTTTGTCCCCAATACCCTACACCAGGCTACCCCCAGAAAGAATACCCACCTCCCCCTGCTCGGGCCCTGACACCCCCCTCAGGACTATCCTTACTGAAGATGCTCCTCTGATCCTGCTTGGACTCCAGCTCTCCCCAGCCCCCACCAGGCCACCCCTCCAGGGTGGATTCACTCCCCACCCTGCTCAGCTTCTGACACCTTCTGCCACCTTCCCCTTCCCCTCTGCTTGGATGTCCTTATTTTGAGCAAGCTCTGACTCCCAACTCAGGTCATCCCTTCCCTTTGAAGGGATCCTTTTTCAGGTAGGACTCTGACACCTGACACCCTGATGTGGACCATCTTCAACCTGCTTGGACTCAGTCCCTCCTCAACACACATGTACCTAGGATGCCTGCCTTGCTCCATCCCACCTAATAGATTTAGGGCTGAAATTTTTAAGAAGGGAAGAGAAGGGCTCTGAAATGCTTTTAACAAGACAACAAAGGGCTTCAAGGATGTCTACAGACTCGTGATCTGTCATTTTTTAATCTTAATGTTAGTAACTGTCTAATTTTTATTATTATGAATTATTTATTTATCTGAGATGAATAAAATTCAGTGAGTTCATTGAGATCTCATAAGATATAAAACTAGCTTTTCCAACATTCTGGGGAAAGATTTATTTTATCTGATATCTACCTCCTACGAGCAAATAGAGTGAGCCACTCACAGTGTCTTTTGCTATTTGAAGAAGGCTATGATCTGAAACAGTTTTAAGAATTACAGGTCTATAGCAACTGATTCATAACTAATAGCAAACCATGAAAAATTTCAGCTTCTCACTTTGCAATCACTTGTTTTAAGGAAGGTCTGGCTTCAGTCACAATAGAACCAGCTCTTGGGCTACAGTTACATTTCTCATAATTTTTTCATGCATATTATTAGGTATTGGTTTGGACTAAGAACATGCATGACATTTTTATTAGCTTTTAATGAGATTAGAAAACTGACTTACAAATATTAACTTTAGATAATAATTCATTCTTTTCATTTCATTCACTGTCAGATTTGTCTAGGAATGTGATGTGTGTGTGTGTATATCATCATTTTGCATGCAAGTTCTATCTCATTGTATTTTAGTACATATCATGTTAAGCTTCAAAAATATTTCCACATTTGTGGAAGTGTATTTATTCTGATCATCTGCAAACATTCCAAAATCAAATAAATAAAAAATAGAAATAGAAACATTCAATATTTATCCATACAAACATGTGCACTACCAATTTCTTTATTTTACCTTTTCTTTACAATATCATGAATTTGTTTAAGCAATAACCAGCTGAAAAGTGAAACCATTGATTTGATTGCTTACTTTCACATAGCTCAAAAAAAGAATGGGTGAAGCATTACTGAATTTAATGTTTTCCACTGAAGGTTTGTTTTTAGGGTTTTTTTTGGTTTTTTTTTTTTTTGTTATTGTAAAATCTGTGTGTAGTCATTTCTTAAAACTAGCACAGATCTGGCCCTATTTCTGCATAAAGCTACATTTAAAATAAGCTATTTGAAATCCAGCACTAGCCAAGCTAAAATATCATTTTCCTCCTGGAGAAGGGGACAAGGTAATTTCTCTTCCCAAATATGAGTATAAAGGAATTCATTATTTTTCCCTGATATTAACCTATATATATTTTATAGGCTTTTCCCCCCAAAATACTGAAACTGCAGTAATTTTAGTGGCAGACTTTCCATGAATTTATTTTTCAAAAGTCCATTATTTTAAAACATACATGAAAATATAACAAACTCAAAGATTCTGCAATATAACCTACAGTACATATTTCAATAAAGGCTACAATACCGTTGGTGTTTTATAATTTACTACTTTTGCTAATGACTTCAACTTTTACCAATCTAATTGATTCTGTGAAAAAGAAAGACTGTGTATCTATCAGCTTTCAAGCTCATTAGAAATGTTCGATCCTTTTCCTATCTTACCTTTTTTTTCCTTCTTATCTTGAAACCACACACTTTTTTTTCCCTATTAATAGATATATCGGACTCAGGAGTAATATTATCTTTTCTGCTTGCATTACAAAATGAAATTGAACGTGCACTCACCCCTGAGTGTGGTTTATGATTTAATAATGCCACAGTTCCTGGCCATGTCAGTATTTTTACCTCTGCAAGCATATTTTAAGGCCACCCAATCTCATGTACACCACATGCATGTGGGTATCAGGAATAAATGGCAAATCTACTAAGTGGCCTGCCTCTAATCACCACATCAGGTGCAAGGAGAACTGCAAAGTACACTTCTTGCCACAGTTTTTCATTCCGCTGAAGTGTTTACTTTGGCTAATTTATAAAATTTTATATTTTCACTTGGAGTGCTTTAACACTTTTACCAGTCTAATAACTGAATTACCCAGAAATTCTGCCTTTCGTTTACAAAGCAAAATGTATAAACATTTTCACACCCTAAAATAGAATATAATTTAATTATGTGTACGGTTTTTATAATAAAAGACTTGTGCATCCAGTAATATCTATGAAAAAAAATTTTAAACAAATGCCATCCTATTTTTAAGTCTAGAAAATGTTCAGTAATATTTGGTATAAAGTAGATGAAATAAAGTATTCTTATCAAAATCATATTTATTACTCTTCCACTTTTTCAGAAATTTTATTCCCTAAACTCAAATAAATAAATTTGCCATGGGAAAAAATGTCCTTCATTTACAATTAAATTCTTAATTAGATCTACACTCGCAGTTTGCTATGATGAATTAGTCTCACACACCCCACTCCACCTCCCTGCCATGTTACTAGAAGTTGCTTAAGGTTTTCAGAGGAAGCATGTCATCCAGGAGCTGAAACTAATTTCTAAAATCCGCACAATACACACATCCAATTGGTTGAACTGCTGACTTAAATCTATCTTTTAAAGACAGAGTAAGGCTCTGCACAAATGCGGAAAGGTCGAGTTATGCTAATGAGAACCATTTAGTCAGCTGCTTGACACTTATTGGACATGATAATCAAACTGCAGTATAGGCAGTAACCTCCTATGCACGGTATGGCTTTTAAATGCATAAGGTCTGCAAGAAATTTTCCTGGACCACGGTACCTTTGAGCTGCATTCAGCTGGGAGATACATTAAACCAAAGATGTGTGACTCTGAGACTGTTGAGTAGGACAAAGGGAAAGAGATGGCTTGTGCTGCTCAGCAGTGACCCTGCTGCAGATAGGAGCTGGGACAAAGAAAGCAAGCTAGTGCATGTAAGAAAGTAGCCAGCCTATGAAAAGTTTGTCATAAGGTTGAGATGAAAGGAGAAAAGGGAGGAGAGGAAAGGAGTTGAAAAGAAGTCAGGAAGGGGTACAATTTTAATAGTGAACAGAGATGATATATGAGAGGAGAAAAACGTACTTACCAGAGGTCAAAAAACTACATGGATGGGAATAAGGTGGAGGTAGGTGAGAAATGAGACCAGGAGGGATCGTTTTTACTCATACTAAGAATAACCCAATATTGCACCACTAAATTAGAAAATTGACTTCATTGGTCTTTGATATTATTTTATAGTCTAAATAGAATTTTAAAAACAATAGCAAATAGGTAAACTAATTCTGACCAAGCCATCATATCATTTTATAATTTCCAGGAGTCCTGCAGGCCTGGACCCACAGCTAGAGGATCCCAAATCTCAAAGCCTTCCTGGCTATCCTCTGAACCCTCCTAAAAAAAACCATGGCTATTTAGAATGAGTTCAGCTTTTGAATTTCCCCAATATACACATATAGGTTAAGAATATCTCTGTGAAATTACATTCCAGTGATGTTTTATATCTTATATGAGTACAGCTAATAATCAGAAATAATTATTAACATCTTAATAGTAAATGCTGCTGTACACACTCTCCCAGAGTGACCACCTAGCAGCACAGAGGGGAAGTTGGCCATTCTGATAATAGTGGAATTGTGAGATATAGAAAAGGTTGTTGTTTTAGACTGAGAGAAACTGTGTAGAGGTTAGCAACTCAGTGAGGAGACAAACTTAACAAAGCCTGTTGTGAGGCCAGGAGTCTTTCAAATATTTTCTGTTTCTAGATTGTTTTTGCCAGCCTTTTGCAAAGGATGTTTCAAGGAACAATGATTTCAACAATGCTCTGGTTAAAAAATAATAAGTTTCATGTACAAATTATTGTAAGATTATGGCATACTAAATCCCCCTCTTGGAGATTTACTATATATATGAACCAAATAAATGTTAGGTAATGTTTATATAGCTTTTGAAAACATGTTAAAAATGGTTTCATTTATTTGACCCTAATAATTTCCTGTCTTTAACCCTAATAAAGTCCTGTAACACTACTGTTCTGCAGTATAAAATTTTAAAAACTGATGTATTTTTCCATTCATTTGCTTATCCATTTTTTTCTGAGATTGTTTTAATTATCAGGGATTCAAATCAAGTTTTAATATCTGGTAGAATAGAACGCTCTCGGACATTACTTTTCTTCTTCAAAATATTTTAGCACTTCCTTGTCTGTTGATTTTTCTAAATTAATATTAGAATTTTTTCAGGTTGAAAAAAAACTCTGAGATTTTTAAAATTAGAATTTATTAATATTTAACAGAGAAGAACTGATATATTTATTTGAATAAATCTACTCTTTAAAAACAGATCGCATCTTCATTTGTTCCAGTCATTTATGGAAGGGGAAGTCACTCAATAAATGTTTAAAGTTTTCTTCATTTAAGATTCTTGTTTCTTGATATTGTTAGTGAGATCTTTAGTTTCAGCTAACAGAGTATTTAGGTTATTTAGAGAAAATTTACTGATTTTTTCCACATTTATTCTATATCAGCCAATAATCTGAACTATATTATTCTTTTTTTTTTTTTTTTTGGATGATTTCCTTTGGTTTTCTAGATTAACTTATATTATCTGAAAATAATGATAATTTTGTGGTTTTTACTGTTTTCCATTATTGACAGACCTCTTGTTTCTCTTTTGTACTTTGCATTGGTTTGAAATGTAATTGTTAGTGGTAATAACAGACATCCTTATCTCACTTTTTATATTAAAGGGAATAACTGTAGTTTCTTGTTTTGTTTTTAATAAAGAACCCTTAAAAATGAATGAGAAAAATCTTAACAGAGACTGGTGAAGGACATGAGCAGACAAGTCACACACCCAAAGAAACACACATGGCAATATAATAAATGCATTCTAGGTTGTTCTTGCAGGCAGAGCGAGAGCGGCCCACCGCCCCTTGCCTCAAGACCCCAGGCTACTCCATCCCTTGCCCAGTTGTGGGCAGGGGCGGGGCAGCCCACAGCCCCTGAGTGTAGTTTTTTAGCATTAAATATAATTTTGGCAAGTGATTTTAGGTGGGCACTATCTTGTTAAAGAATTGTCCTTCAAGTCCTAGCTCACAGATAGCATTATATAGAAACAGGGGTTTAATTTTATCATGGGCTTTCAAAATCTTTCTCAGTGATCCTATGGTTTGTTGTTATTAACTTTTTGAAATAATTTTATTAATTGATATCCAAATAAATAAACCACTCTTCCATTCCTGGCCAACCCTAGTTAATTATGGTGGGTGGTTCTTAAATATAATAAGGAATATGGTTTACTATTATTCAGTTTTGAAAGGTATTTCATATACATTTCTATCAACAATTGCTCTGAGGTTTTCTTTGGCTGGAAAGGGCAGGGGGCAGGGAAAAGATCTTTTCCAGGTATGCTTCAAGATGATTTATTATTTTAATACATAGTATAAGAAATATGAGCTCCTGAAAGATTCCTGCAAATTAACCACAAAAATTTGTAACCTAGGAATCTAAAAGAAATGTTTATAAGGTAAAATTTTATGCTGTAAGTATTGATCTGTCAATGTTTCTTTTAAAAAAATATGTTTAAAATTTCTTTTTGTGTGTCAATTTTGGTAAAATTTTGCTCCACATTAAAACAAATTTGCCTATTTTCCTGTATTTGTCAAAAAAAAAAAGAAAAAAGGAATGCAAAACAAGTATTATTGTTGAAAAAGAAGAGTTGGAGTCCAGGAAATTTGGGAAACATTGGACTTAATAATGTTCAACAGGTATGTTTACTGCACAAATTCTCAGAACTCTACAAGAGAGTCCTTTGAACCTCTCAATGAGAGAGCCACACAGTGATACAGAGCAGGCAGTGATTCCCGAACTTATTTGCCATAGAACTGTTTTGCCCTGAGCATCCTGCAGATGGAATAATTTATATCATACTCATCACTGAGAAACAAATAGTTGGGTAAGTATAGACATATAGGCAATTATAGAGCAATTTTTAAAATAATGCTGTAATTTGCTTTTGAGTTTAATCAATATTTTTAAATTAATCATAAACTTCTCTGTAGTAAGGGTTTTCTTGACTGAATTTCCTTATTCTCCATGGTTGTGAGTTTTAATGATCACTTCTGGTCAGTCAACAGATCTCCTTGAGAGTTCAACATAAGGAGAGTATTTCCCCTTTGACCTTTTACCCTGGTCAGTATTTTCCCTCTGGCATTACTTGGATATTTTCTTTTTAGAAAGGGTTAGAAGTGCTGTTGACTGCCATTTAGGAAAGAAATTCTGAATGAAGACTGTGAAGGTTAATTCTAGGTGTCAACTTGATTAGATTAAGGAATGCTAAAAAATCTGGTAAAGCTATCTTTTTAGGTGTATCCATGAGGGTGTTTTCAGCAGAGATTAGTATGACAGCCTGAGTGGCCTGGGTGGAAAAGACCCTCCCTTGATGTGGGTGGGAACCATCCAATCCACTGGGGGCCTGGAAAGAACAAAAGAAAGAGAAAAAACATGAATCTCTCTCTCTATCTGCTGGAGCTGGGGTACACTCTTCCCTCCTGTCTGTGGACATCAGAGCTCGAAACCCTTCAGCTTTTGGGTTCCAGGATTTACACCAAGGACACCATCGGCTTCCCTGGTTTTGAGGCTTTCAGACTTAAACTGAGCCATGCTGCCGGCGTCCAGTTTGCAGACAGACTATCGTGGGGCTTTTCCTCACAGTCGTGACTTACACCAAGTACACCATCAGCTTCCCTGGATTCTGGGGCCTTTGGACTTGGACTGAGCCATGCTGCCGGCGTCCAGTTCGCAGACGTCCTATTATGCAACCTTTCTTCATAATCGTTTCAGCTAATTCCACTAATAAATCCTCTCGTATATTTATAACATATCCTATTGATTCTGTCTCTCTGGAGAACTCTGACTAATACAAAGACTAAATGAAATAAACCACAACATATCAGAGTTGAGGATTCTTAAAAAGACCTGACGTAAGTGAGGAATAACATAGACACATTTCTTATATAAAACTACACTGCCCATGGCAGGACAGAACAATTCTTAGCTAAAGATTTTTAAATGCTTAACGAATGATACACTGAACATTATTGTGTTTGGAAGACTGGGACTTGACCCACTGGCAGACACTCACAGAGACTCACACATACTTTCACACGGATACATGCACAAACCCCTAAACTTTCCTTATGCAAAGCGAGGGAAAGACACACGAAAGGGGAAAAGGTAAAAGTAAACTTCTTCTTTCCTAATTTTGCCCAGACCCAGTCTCCACAAATCTAACTTTTTTCTTCTTAATCATACTTCCCTATCCCTGTAGTTCAGTAAGATCCATCTTAATATTGAACCACGGAATGCAGTTCATTTATTCTGCTCATGTACTGTAGTGTGTCACCAGCTAGGAAAGATCATTTGTTCAACATATGTGAGTGTCTTCACAGCAGCACAAGCTCTTCAGATCTCATCAGACCTCATCAGCTGGGCCATGCAGAGTCCAGAATGAGGAGCCTCCTACTATTCACACAGAGAATAACAACCGAAATGCAAATATCCTCACATAGTTTTGTTACTTGTCAAGAAAAATGGGCCTGAACTTTGTATTATTCTTAGTATGCTCACAGAATCAACATTCTTGAAATAACAATACACAGATTAAATAACTAAGAATAAAACATGCAAGATAAGCTCATTAGCCTGAGCATTTACTATGATCCGTACATACAAAGCAGAAGCTACTTTTGGCATCTGATCAAAGACCCACCCATGACACAGGTGCAGGTCTTGGACTCGATCTTTGTGTCTGTCTCTACGTTCTACAGCCATCCTAGAACTCACCATTCAGGCAATAAGAACAGAGGCCATAGCAGCACATAGGGCTCTGAGAGGGGAAAGACCTGCCTTACAAGGGGCTTGGCTCTTCTGCTTCAGCAGACGTGGTTCTCATTATCCCTGACCCCAACTGTCAAACTGTTGGGAATAGCTTCTTGGTCAGGAGGAATCCAGTCCTTACATTCCCCTTGGCAAAAAACAAAAACTCACAGCAACAACAAAAAACCCAGCCACATTTCTTTTGTTTTCATGGTTTCGGCCAAGGTAATTTCCTATGACCTCTCTCTACCACGAAATGCAATGGATGAATTATCTAAGTTGCACACCACCAGCAGCAGAAGTAGCAATTCCAGCCTGCCCAAAAGGTTTGCAAGAGCAAGATGGATGGGAAGCAGTCTCCAGCCCCTCATGTTAGAGAAAGGGTCAGAAGCCTTGGGGGGGCCAGAGGCATCCTTGACCACTGGGGTACAACCATCCTTGAAACTGGCTTTGCAACAGGAACCCTAACCCTAACCCTAACCCTAACACTAATGTATATTTTAAGGGACAGAATGGTTTGCTTTTCAATAGGCAAAGAGCAAAATGAAGCAGTTTGTGTGGAAATTGGACCTGCCTAACCCAAATCATTCACAGACCTCCCCTGATAGATCCTGGAATCTTGTTTCTGACCCCAGTCACTAGGACAGAAGGCAGCACAGCCAGCCCTCTGACTTCATCAGAGAGGTCTTTCCCCACCCATCAGCATCTCCTGCCACTTTCTGCAATTCCTGCTCTTGTGCCTGTTTACTCCAACTCTCTGCTTTCTGGGCGTTCTCAATACAAGTCCTCTCCACTTCAGCTGAGTCCTCTCTGGCTTTTCAGAACCAGCTACCAGCAGTTGGAGCACCTATCAAGTTCTGAATACACTTGGCAGCAGCTGAAAGGAGATGCTTACCTAAAACCCTGGACTGAGGAGAAGAAATCACTGGAAGGTTGAAGGAGCAGACATGGGGGAGGAAAACCCATTTCAGCACTGGTGATAAACCTGGAAACAGTGAAACGATGTGATTCTCCAGGTTCATCACTTGACCACTGTTCAATGGCCCCCGTCCTTTGTGACATCCTCCACCTTGGCACTTTATAGTGCCTTCATTTATTCAACAAACACGACCAAGTACCTATCACATGTTTCAGACACCAGGCTAATGGGGCAGAGGGGGACAAGATGAAAAAGATCTTGTCCTATAAACTGGCAGCCCTAGGAGAGCTCTATATCCCAGTATCTGCTGCATCATTAAATAATCATAGTTACTGCCTTACAGCTGCCCACGGTGGAATGGCTTTATGTCATGCTTGAGACCGGGAGTTGCAGGTTGTACTTAGCAGAGACAGGGCTCTTCTGTGCTCTACGGGCATCCAGGGGAGAGATGTGTGTCCTCAGAGGGTAAAGGCTGCATTACCAGCAACATCTAGGCCTAATCCATCACCTGAAACTTCACAAACTGAGCCCCAGGAACCGCGTCCCCTCGCTCTGCGCCGCTGCGCCCCTGTCCTTCTCCAAAGGCCCCCTGAGCTGCAGCCCTGTCCCCAGAGTTGCACGCAGGCGGCTGGCTGTCAGGAGGCACCGCGGCCCCCTCCCGGCAGCTCCAGGTCGGTCCTGAGGCGGCGCAGAGCGGGGTCAGCGGGGAGTAGGAACTCCCTGGGCCTGTCACTCAGGAAGACTGATGGGCTTCCCTGACAACCCTCCTGACCCCAGGGGCAAACGCGTTCCGGTACCGCAGCAGATCGGAGGTAACAAGGCGCCCCCCCGCCTTCTGCTCCCCATCGGTGTCCTGCAGCTCCTGCAGACGCCAGCGCTTCCCCTGGCTTATTCACACGCAGCTCTGTAAACGCGCAGGACCGTTCTCGGAGCTAACGTTCTATTGTTGCGTGGGGATAGGAGCTTGGGTGTGGATTCAACTGGGAAAAAGAAATGCAAGCTGCAAGTAGAAGACAATGACACCACTTCATAGGTTTCCAGAAGTGCCATTCAGCGAGCTTTTGTGCCCGGTCGATTTATTCAGTCACCTGGAAAACTGGAGTTTTTGTAGAAGCAAAATAATTACAATTTAATATAAATATTTATTCTCAAGCCTAAGTAAAGGGGCACCATTCTCACATTATTTTAAACAACCATTAAAAACATAAAAATATCCAGTGTGCATTCTCCTTGTCACCTCTTAGATATAATTTACTTCATTCATATTATTCTCTTTTAATTACATGATGAATTAGTAAGTAAATAATGATATCTAAAAATCAGTTTTGAGACTTTTAGTTTACTTTTTAAATAATAATAATAATAAATCCTGGGAGTTAAAATGTTTTTAAGTATTTGATTAGGATATGAGGTTTATCTCCATTTAAAGATGTTTTAAAGACAAAATAATAGAATTTTAATCCTTCTGATATTCCCTTTTTGCTAATACTTAGCAATGCATGTTTTTTTCCCTCTGAAATTTCTAGATATACATTATCAGGCAGTGGTGGTGGTGGTGACTGGTGGTTTTAGGAAAATATTTTTCACAGAGCACAATCTTTGGAACACATTTAAAGTTCTATATTGTAAGAGTAAAACAGATTTTTATGTCTGTCTTTGTCTTATTTAAAAAACGGCAGAAGTCCCTAGAGACTGAAATGTTTCTTGCTCTAGAATTTGAGAGTTGAAGTTAATGTTGGTCTTCAGGGTATATGAATGAGGGTGATTTGATACCTCGGTTTAATGTTATTTAACTTTAAGTATTCAGGAATGAAAACCAGGGAGCCATGTATTGGTATCTTATCTTAATACTTTTATTATTCCAAATTGTAAAATTTTACATTTTTAATTTTGTTGTTGTTGCTATTAAAGTATTATTTTTCCCATAGAACCTTTGGGGAAAAATAATACTTTCCAATTATGTGTTGGGTTTTTACATCTCTAATAATGCTAGAAAATAATACAGAAAATAACTTGCGTTTAAATCTTATGTTAAAATTATACCAGGCAAAAAAAAATAAATGAAGCTCTATATTCTAAGGGACTGAGCTATAAAATAATTCCTTTGTAAGGAAGAGAGCAAGCATGTCTTAATTGACATAAGGAACAATCATCACAATGAATACAAAAGAGCTCTAAAAACCAATCCGCCCTAAAACCAGTTTAGCTACTGCTGAACAGTACATTTTCTGTGCTCCCACTTCAGACTTGGTACTTCAGACCTGCAGCTACAGCTCACAGCCACTAGAGGTCAGATTTTTACATCTGTCCAGAATAGCTGCTACACTTGAGTCTGAGACAATGGTGTTTTCTTTTCCCAGCACCTCATTCTTCAATTCAGCTTTATCGACACCAAATGTAACATAAGAATATTACATATAAATATAGGAAACATATATTTTACTTTCTCAAATGGCAATGGCTTCATGAGAAGAAGAGAAAGAAAAGGAGGAAATTAAGAAGATAATTCTTTTAAGAAGAGATTTGTGGTACTAAGGAAGAAAGGTAATAACAGAACGGCCTACACATACATCATTGTAAAAAGACAATGAAAAAGCCAAAAATCCGTATAAGCATTCTGCTGATCAAAACTGTTTTAAAATAACTGTTTTCATTCATGAAAATAAAGCCAACCTTCACCAAAATAATAATACAAATAATAATAATGGTAGAAGTAATATTCTACTATGACTATTGAGTGGTGGTGACAGTGGTTGGTGGCAGCAGCAGGGGTAGCCGTGGATGAGCTTCACATACTATTAGAAACTCATTTTAGGGGGCCGGCCCGGTGGCGCACTGGATAGTGCGCTGCTTGGGAAGCGCGGCAGCGCTCCCGCCCGAGGGTTCGGATCCCACATACAGACCGGTTCCCGCTCGCTGGCTGAGCGAGGCACGGGAGCAGCACCGAGGGTTGCAATCCCATTGCCGGTCCCCGGTCCAGTACGGGGGCAACACTGAGGGTTGCGATCCGTTGCTGGACACGGAAAAAGACAAAAAGACAAAAAAAAAAAAAAAGAAAGAAACTCATTTTAGGGAAGAGAAAACCAAGCGCTGAGGATTTTCTTCTAGTTATCAAAAGCCTGGAAAATGTTCTGTCTTTTGCAACTATAATCTCACATTTGAGAGTTTGGCCAAAGAAAAGAATTCAAATGGGGGAGGGGGGAATGCTGTTGACATGAAGATGTCGTATAATCCCAGGGTTATTTATAACAGCGAGTTTGGAAACAGCCTGTCTAATAATAATAGAATCACCAAATAAAATGACAAGTAATATGTAGTCATTACAATTAGAATCATGAAGATTAGAAGCAACAAGAAAAACGTTTGGTGAAAAGAAAGAAGCAATTGAGAAAATTGTATCTGTACCATAAATAAAACTAAATACGTATATACATGGATAAGGATGAACAAAAAATTCTGCTAGAAAAACAATGTGTTTATTAGGGTGTAGGATTGTAAGGATTATATACAAAGAAAATTTAAAGTAATCCTGGCAAACATTTAAAAAATATTGCCAAAGGACACAATGTGAAAAATGTATCCTCCTGAGATTTCAGGGTATAAGCCAACTCAACTTACATCACAGAGTTAGAACTCACCCAGGGTTAGTCCCCCAGCCACAGCAAGGCCTTCCTTTTTTTTTTTTGGTGGCTGGCCAATGTAGGGATCTGAATCCGTGACCTTCGTGTTACAAGGCTGTGCTCTAACCAACTGAGCTAACCGTCCAGCCAGCAAGGCCTCCCTACTCACCATGTACAAGTTGGTCAACTGCATTCCTCAAAACACCCACAAGATTCAGCAATAATAGTCACTGTTTTTTTAGTAGTAATAATAACACACCAAATGTATATAGAGCTTTAGAGTTTTAAAAAATGTTATTGCTTAGCTTATTTCAAGTCTAATTCCTTATGAATAAACATTACCACTTAGAATCCCATGGTGCTGTCAGCAGAATGATATCCCAGAAGAGGGCAGAAAGAAAAATTCAAATAGGTCTAGACTTTGGATAACAGAGAGGCCAACTTATACAATCAATAGAGCATCGCCTCCTCTGGCCTTCCAACAAACCCACTGCACCCCTAAGCACAAAGATGCAACACACTGGAAATATAAAACATCTCATAGGAGCATTCTTACAAAAGAGCAAATTTTTATAAGATATAATAGATATCCTCTTTCTCTCCGAATTTTTTTTGCTATCCCACTTCCTCTCCATAATAGCTGCTGTTTGTGGTTTCTAAAACTCTCTCATTGCAATCACCTGGGCATAAATATCCGGATTCCTGGGCTACACCCCAGAACAACTGAATGGCTGCAGTGCCTGAAAAACTGTACTTTCTAAAAAGCTCCCCACCTTTTAAATGTCAAAGAGATATCTTTGTTAGAGAGCAAAGCCAATGGGGGAAAAATCTGTACCCAGTCTTTCAAGTTTTACCCTTGAGCCCATGTCTTTCCTTAGCCATGAGCGTTCCTTTTAGGAATCACCCACCACTAGCAAATAAGAAGCCTTTTTAATTCTCACGACCTACAGCTGTTGATCAAAATTCACAGCTGCTCTTCTTCCTACCTCCCCACACACTGTGTACATTGAAAACATGCAAGTTAAAGAGAATTTTAAATGTCTCTTTCTTTATCACATTATGGCAAAGAATAAATCCAGAGACGTAGTCACAGCACTACAATCAGAGAGAGGTAGAAAATGCAGCAATAGACATTCCCATGTGGTCAGTAAAACGGGCAACTGGTTTTGTTCAGAGCAGATTTGGGGGAGCAGACAACTCTAGCAAAACAGTGATTTAGACTCTATGCTTAGAAAGGAGAAATATAACCCATTTACCAAAAAGGCTCTAATGTATAATAAAAGACTCCAGTACAGACAGCACAGGGCAACAACACTCTGGCACACAGAGAAGAGGATAAGCGCTCATTCATTTACTTAAGAAATATTTATTGAGCATGTATTACGTGCCAGACTCTGTTCTAGATGCTTGGGATACATCAGTGAATAAAACAGACACAATGCCTGTCCTTTGGAGCTTACATTTAAGCAGGAACTTGTACAATGCAAGAAGAGGAATTCAAACCAGCGAAGAATACAATACATTTTCTTGGCCACACTTCACACCAATTCCATAGGGAGAAAGAATTGGAAATCACAGCAAGAATCTACAGCACATTCCCATATTCCTTGTCACTTGTTGCGTGTGTGTGTATATATAATTACCAAAATTGATTAATTATCAATCACTCATTTATTTATTCATTTCATTAATAAGTATCAAGTGCCTACTGTTTACCCATCCCTGGCGAGATCATGAGCTTTTGCTATCTTTATAAAAATGCTTAGTAAAAGCCCCCCTCCAGGGTTTGTGACATATAGATATGTCAACTGAGTAGAACCTTCCTGACTATTAAAGTCCTGATTCTGGTCCTCAGAAAGAACAAACCTGGAAAGTATGCATCTATAGAATACTTCTCTGTGGAAGTTCCTTTTTTATCAAAGTTTTGTATTTTTATTGAAGTTCTTTCTGAGAGGATGGCACAAGACACTCACAGTATCTCACACAGGAATACACACTCACAGACCTGCTGAATGAGCAGGTGATGCTCCGTGACTCCCATGCGAAGGAATAATCTAAAACGAGGGCTTGTGCCACTGCTGCTTCTCCTCCCCTCATTGGCCAAACACTGCACTCAGGCTTGCAAAGTCATGGACCGAAGAAGATGACAGGTTCATTCCAAAGTAATGTGATATTGGCACATGGGGCCAAGGTCCTTTGATTCCCAGATTGTCAGATCTAATGGGAAAAGCTCTCATTTTATATGGAATTTATTTGAGAACATCTTGAAAATGAAGGCACCATCATAAGAGGAAAGAAAACAAAACCAAATATGTGCTGAAAGACAAAGAGTCCTCATCCCATAGGAGTTAGATGGTGTTTAGCATCCTCTCCTTTATCTTTGGTGACTATATAGTAGATGATTGTTGTTACTTGTGGTAGTTACATTCTATAAAGTTGCCACAATCACTGACTTAGTGAATGCTGAACCATTGCTCCCAGAGGAAATACAGGGTTAGGTTCCTGTGAGCCTCTGATCACCATTTTTTCCTCAACTAAAATACCATTTGCATTATTTAGCTTTGTTAAACTAACAAAGTCTCATTGGCATTGAAAATCTGCTCTTACACATTTTTCCAGTATAACATTTAGCAGTTGTTTTTAAAATTCTTCTGCAACCTCCAGATTTGCAGAACGTGCCTTGCCTGCACGTTTAACATTTTTCGTGCCATACCATCTTTTGAAACGAGTAAGCCAGCCAGCACTAGCAGAGAAGGCTTTAATATTTTTCTTAATCTAGGGGATACGACTGTAAATTTCTTTGGCTTTCAGCTTCATGCAGTGCTGTTCACTATGCTTTTTTTCAAATCAGGTGTTATCTCATGAATTCACAAATGCAGCCACTTGTCCATCTTTTTCATAGTTTCATTATGCACTATAGATATTACTTTAGCAATTTCTGGAAGGAACTCATGTAGAAGCCAGTGAATTTCCTCTTCCTTTTTCTAAATTGTTGCTTCATTAACATTGACCTCATGGCCAACAGTACTAGGATTCATGCCTACATGAAGTTTATCTAACAAATATATTTTCTCTGCAAGTCACGTAGCAGTCTTCTTGTGCTTAGAAACACTAGACAGCATTTCAGCACTATGCTTGGGGCCATGGTAAACAGTGAAATCCCCAACAAATAACACAAAGATGCAAAAAAGTGACACTAAACCGATGGACAAAGGACACTTGTTTACGGTATGACAACTGAAACAAGAAAGCAGAGCGTCCCTATGTTCGACTTCAGCTGGGAAAGTGTTCGTGGGTGACTCCAAATCTCTATCACTCTGCACATCCACAAATGACTGTGAAAGTACCACCAAGTATTGACCTTGGGTTTACAAATAAATCTTAGTGAGTAGACTAATTCTCAAATACACAATCAGCGAGTCATGAAGATTGACTATACTTTGAAGTGAAGATATTCTATCATATTTCAAAAGGAAGAGCTCCATGAACGTTTAATATTGAATACATCTTTAGGTGTTAAGATGAGATATTCACATGATGGAAATTAAGGAGCCAAATAAACATTTATTAATGATAGGCCCTGGTGTCCTTGATGTTAAGTGGAAAGGAAAACATACACAAATTGACCCAAAACCTAACTCCAAAGCATACCTCTGCCATCAGAGCCATCAGTTTATCTGGTACTCACACCTGTGAACCAATGATTTGGGTGTTCCTCCCTAAAAAAATGGAGAAGTTTCTAATCATCTACCTAGCATGCTTTTAAATCCTTTGCTGGAAGTGTGAGAACTTCATTCAAGAAGCAACAGAGAGGAGTGGTTAAGAGACGGAGCTTTGAAATTAGTTGGGTTCAAGTTCTTGGGCGCACCATGTGTGCTGTGTACCCTTGGACAATTCACTTACCTACTTTAAGCTACCTTTAATTTAACTTAAATTAAATTGTAACACTAAATATAGTGCACTTCTCACAGAGTTGGTGAGAAGATCAGATGGGATACTGTATATAATGCCCCTAACAACTCAATAAACATTTGAAAATATTGCCTATTGTCATTGTGTTACATAACATCCTGTAAAATCTGGAGAAAGTAAATGTCTTTAAGTTCTGTCTTCCAAATTCAAATCTTTCTCCAAAAGACTGAGAAAGTGTTCATGAAAAGCCAAAAGAACACTTACATCTAGATAGAGAACAACTTCCAAATTTCAGCTCCACAGACCATTTCTGTGAGAAAATGGGAAAATGTGAGACACTGGTATTATTCTTCCACCAATGCCAACACTTCTCAATATTCTGAGAAGAAATTGTAAAATATTATCCACTTCAACCCTCCTCAAGCCTTTCAAATTTAAAACTGCAACTGCCCTTACCTTATACTAAATGACAGAGCTTGCCACTTCTAGGTAGACGAAAGGTTAAATTAAAGGCATGATTGTGGCTACACTGCGGAGCAAAAAGGTTTCCACAACTCAGTTTCCCTTTCTTACAGCTTCAAACTTCTTTATATACAGTTCCTCCTACATATCCTAAATTTCTTTGGAGAGCTCCAGGGGTCTACAACCCTCTTCCAAACTAGTGTGAAAACATGATAAATTGGTATTGCAGTAACCAATTGATCTAAGTTCCTCTGGTACGCCCGTACTTAAACTTAAAATTAGAAAAGAAAAATCTGCAGTCTTAGCCATCCTGGGTCACCATATCATCTCCTTCTTCCTTCTCTGGCTGTTGGTTTTGCCTAAATGTGCAGCATCTCTGTAAGCATGCCACATGGGCAAATGAAACCAGAAAAATTCAAATTGTTCAGTTAGTGTTTATGAGACTTACTTTATTTGAAAAAAATATGGGATCCTTTGGTTCCTTTTGACTTTTTCTGGACTTTCTTTTTTTATTCTTTTCCTCATTATATGACTCTTTAAACACTTAAAACCAGAAACTAAGAGCCATCACTGAGAACCGCATTCAGAATGTCAACCACCCTTCCTGTTGAAAATGTTTATGTAACTTAGAGAAGAAACCGCTGTATTCTGTGTTTAAAAGTGGGCTGCTAAGTTCTATAAGCTTAAAAGATGATTAAAAGTTTTTGGAAAAAACCTTCATCTTTTTTAGCTCTTTTTTGAACTTTTAATGTTAAGGTATGTGGTATAAGAAGTATGGAAGTTTCCACGAGAAGATCCTCCTAAGCGCTACAACCAAGAGTCTGGTCCTCAGCCTTGCAGGTTTAGAAACCTGAGAATGAACATCTTCCTGGGTGTAGATTCACATTAGCCAAGTCCGCAGAGACTGATAAATTAGAATTCCAATTTATTCACTTACAGTGAACAAAATATTTATCAGCCCAGTGGAAATACTTGAGTCATCAATTAGTAAATTTTTTTCTCTTTAGGGAAGACACCTAGGATGTCAGATTATAATCAGGAAGTTGCTCAGTAAGTAAGAGCATAATGGACTGAATTAGAGGTTGGTCAGCAGAAGACACACATTAACCATAGAATTCTGAGTGCCCGTGTTCAAAAGTCAGGAAAGTTCCCTTCAGTCCCTGCATGCTGATTGCCAACCTCTGACTCTCTAAATTAACCTCATATATTAGCTAATATCTACTTTATGTTCACCTAGTCTTTCTCAAAACAATACAAACAGTTAGATTTTTGTTTATAAAATTATAATTGTGTTTAGACTCCCTGTGATTATTCCCCAAATACCTCAATGAGAGTTCAGAAACCATAGTCAAAAACAGTAAAAATAATGTTGTACTGGTTGAGAGCCTGTTCATTCATTCATTCTAGAAATATTTATCAACAAGTATTTAATGAGCACTCACTTGTTACTTGTCATCATACTGGCATTGAGCTACATGTTGTGAGAGTTAACAAAGAAACAGAAGATAAAATGACCACCCAAACACAAAGATCAAGAAAATACTTAATCGTATACTAACAGACAGAGTTTGTAGAAGGGAGAGAGCACTGAGAGCCATTCATGGCTAGAAAGCTTTCCTATAAAAGGGGTAGGATTTGAGCAAGACCAGAGTGATGCATAGGATTTCAGAAGAGAAAGAAATAATCAGCACGAGAACATCTGTGTATAAGAAAATGAACACACTCACAATAAACTTCAGTTAAACACGGCCATGAAATGGTTTGATCCCATTCAGAGATGGAAAATTCTAGTCTCACAGCAAAACACTTAACAAAATTTAAGATTTAACCAAATTTAAAATTTCATCTGTAGACAGTCCTTCATAACCTATCGCATTTTATTTATAAACCAATTTATAAATTTAAAAAATGCACTTTTTTAACTTTCACACAATTAATGAAAGGAAACTAATACGCCTGAGTACAGAAAAGTGTGCAGTGCACCTCACCCAGGGAATGGATAACAGTGACTTTGGGTACAGAGGCACATTACCGGGGCATTTATTTTTGCAGCCTGGGAATCTGTCACTGCAATTCTAGAGCTAATCAATTCCTCCAAAAAATATGGCTAGTTTATGATTCACATTATACTAATAAGAAAGCCTTTTATTATTTGGTGAGAGCAGATACATTCCTGTGCATTGCAAATTTAACTCCCCCCCCAAAAAAGTTTGAGTCTTTGTAAAATTATGGCCTTATATTTCATAAGTGATGGAATCTCCTGAAATCTAAGAAAACACAAACATTTCACCAGAGAAAAAGCAATAATTATCTTCCTGTGGTCACAAAGAGACTTCTGGTGACCCAGGAGGTTGAGGACACATGGGAATCTGGTCATAAGTCTCACTGTCATGGATGTAGGTCTTGACAAGCTTTCCAGATCTCAGCATAACTAGCCGCCTCAGGCCAGAAGCAAAATCATTGTGCTTAACTTTACTTAAAACACTCACGTAGAGCCTTTCATGTAAACGTTGCTGTACTTCCTTTCTTTCTCCCTCACTCAAGCTCACAAAGAAAATAATCCTTTGGGGACAATTAGCAGTTATTAGTAATCCAGCTATGAGCAAGGAAAAGTAATCCTAAAGATACCTGAACTCATTCACTAAAATGCCAAGTGAAGCTGTTCTCTAAGAGGGTCATCAAAGTCACTTAATTACAGACAGATAAACTTATGTCACCCTCAGAGAGCACCTGAGAAGCCTTTTTAGTTGATTGCCAGGATAACCCCAGTGGCAAATGATGGTTGACATGTGTTAGCTCAGTTTTACTGATGGGAAAGCAAAATGCAAAAAATCCTATTACATTGGCCCCCTTCCTCTAGCCAGTGGGTGATGAGAACCTATTTTCTGGTTCCCCACTAGGGACTATTTTTTCAGTCACTGGTTCCCATTCTTTTATAGGGATACTCACCACTTACAACTTGATAACTGATTTCATCCCAACACTGAAGTAACCAACCGCATAAAATAATAACAAGCTAGTGTAAAACCACACCTCCAGAACAAAGCATATTGAAAAAATGAACCGCAATCTTGCAGAGTAAGCAAGCTTTTAAAAATAATTCTCAAACATCATTGCATGTATTAAAATAAATTTGGATTATCCCCTCCCCCTTAAACAAGTGGTTCTATGCCTCTCCACCTAAACAATTCTGCATCTGCGGTGTGCTTGTTTGTTCTGTTTTGGAAGCCATTAAAAAACTAAGTGGTTTGCAAAAACAGATAAGCAAGGTAGCAATCTGATCAGAAAGGGTGAGAGTGGCTCAGAGGGACCCCGCTTTTCCCCTCACACTCTCTCCCGTTGTCACTGCCAGATTCTATAACTCCCCTGAGCCTCCACAATTTGACAACTACTCAGTTTAGACCAAACTTTTGAGTTTACACATGAAAAAACGGAGGCCCACAGAGTGACTGACAGATACAAATTTATCACAAAGCAGAGGGAGATGCCAAATACTCTGATTCCTAGTTCATTGTTTTATACGTTGCCCCATCTTTCCTTCACTAGGTTAAGAGGTTATTGGTATTCAACCATAATATGTTGTCCTCAACTTCTCCCGTGCCCTTGTTCTGTTCCATAACAAAAATTAGAGTCGAATTTCAAAAAACTTAGCTTTTGAATTTTTGTATGTCCTGGAAATAACACTAAAAGATATTTTCATGGCTGTCACAGAACACAGAATAACTTCACGTAACATGCTGACAGCTCAAAATCACATACTGGTGAGTTCAGCTTCCTGTTCATTTGTAACTTTTAGTCAAAGGGCAAACAAACAGTAACTTTAGTCACTGACTAACGGTTTTGTAGTAAATTGGCTAAAAACACGTTCGTTTATTTGTTGGAAAATATTATAGAGTACTCAATAGGTGAAATGTGTGTGAAATAACCAAATTTCCATAATCACATATTCCAAATGAAATTTAACTGTGATTTACAAAGCTTCTATAAGTGCAGCTTAAATTTTATTTTTATGAAAATAAAAACTGTCTATTCTGTAATATTACTGCATGTCTTAGGTCTGTTCAGGCTACTATGAGAAAATACCTTAGACTTGGTAATTTATAAACAACAGAAATTTATTGCTCACAGTTCTGGAGGCTGGGTAGTCTAAGATCAAGGTGCCAGCAGATTTGGTGTCTGGTTCTCATAGATGATGGCTTCTATGTATCCTCACATGGCAGAAGAACAAACAGGCTCCCTCAAGCCTCATTTATAGCCCTCATGACCTAGTCACCTCTGAAAAGGCCTCACCTCTTACACTTCTGCACTAGCGATTAGGTTTCAACCTATGAATTTTAAGCATACATAAACATTCAGACCATAGCATTGTGCAAGCTAGCTAATTTTTCTACCAAAAAATATAAAATTTAAAGCTTCTCTTTTCATATATTTCACATACAGATAATGATTATGTTATTTTCACATTTATATTTAAGATGGCCCCTTGAAATGAGAATTAAATTTCACTAAAAATATATTAACCCATCTTTTATCTGTCCAATATAGTCCAAATCTCAGGTTTAAACATTCTCTACATAATTCTGAATCTTATTCAACAGCATTTAGAACTGGTAGATCCAAATATGAAATATTCGCTTTAAGGATTTTTTTCTTTCTTTGTTAAAAACAATGTTTCCCCATTGTAAGAACTATATAGAGTCAAAGTGGAATATCTAGAAAAATTTAGGAGAAATTTTTAAATTTACTATAATACTAACAACCAGAAGTAAATACTGAAAATTTTTTGGTACATTTTAACAATTTCGGTGTCCTGATTCCTTACCCCTTTAATAATAAAGAGTATTTTACCATGTTGCTAAATATTCTTGGACAATGTGATTTTTAATGACTTCCTCATGATCTGTTTAATTACAAACCATATTTTATTTTATTGATCCCTAGATGTTTAATATTTAGGAGACCCTCTCTTTCAAAGGGAGCTATAACAACCACTGGTAGGAATTAGACCACTGCCACACACGACACCACCAACCCATCTGTGCCAACCAGGGACCAATTCCCAGACCCATATCCTCCCTCATCCTCAGTAGATTTAAGAATATAGTGAGGTCTGATCACAGCAAGGCAGACTTTGATTGAGGTGGCCCCTCTAGTTCAGTGGCCTGCTCTTCTGTATAGACTACCATAGGTTACATAGACAGACACTTGCAGAGCTTATTTGCAAATTATTTACTTCTAGGTTTCCATTCCCTCCAACAATTGGTTCCTCTGTAACCCCAAACCTAAGGATTTGTGAAGGTCTTCCTCTTACATGCCTTTCCTGGCCGCTATTAATTCCCAATTATTTCTTGAGCAATATATCTCAATTAGTACATGACCAATTCAACAACCACTAGATATAATGATAACTGCCCTACATTTTCTTTTTTTTTTTTTTTTTTTTTTTTTTTGGTGCAGCAGGCACCTTTTTTTCTTCTTGTTCCCAAGACCATATATGTACTGATTAGAAGCAGGAATGCTTGTCTAAGTCCTGTGAAGGGAGGTGATGAATGGTATGTCTGAACAGCTTGGTCCCTGGCTCAGTGTCACTGAAATGCCACACTCCTTACTGAAGTCTGTTGATAAGCCCAACCGTGCTCAGCAACTTTTACCCGCAGACTTCATACAGGGGACCCAAGCTGAGAGTTAGCACATGGGGTGTTCTGTCAGCACAGAAGGCTTACACCATTAGTAGATCACAATATCCTTAAGAATGTGAAGCCAAACAAAAATCTAGGTCATTAAGTGCATAAAAGAGGTTACAAAGACTGCATTCCAAGTGAAATGCTGCTCTGAGGAAAACAAATAAATTAATCTTCCAGTCTATTGGTAATAAAGAAGCAGAGACTAATATATTGTTTTACAAAGATTATCTGAGTGCCATTGGGACAACTATTTTTCAGGCTCTTTGAACTAAAGTATACAGGGTGGAATCTGGGGTATTACCATAAGCCAACTAGGGATTTTTTAATTAAAAAACAAACAAACAAACAAAAATTCTCCAGTTTCTCTTGAGAGCTCATCCCTGGAGAATAAGTAAACATTGCAATGACATATAATCTTGAAAATATAAAAATGTGAAGGAAAATAATATGCCCATGGGAATCCTAATTCATGAGACAAAATTAAAAGAAATTGTAGAAATTTAAACCCTTGACATTTTTAAAACACAATGTAAAGTAGAATAAAACACAGTTTTCACACCATAAAATGAATGCAAAATGAACTGGAAAAAATTCAACTTTCTTTAGGGACCATCAGAAGCCATGGTATCTTCCAAATATTCACCAGAGTTCAAGGATAATGGAAAACATGCATAAAAAGTGCTTAGTAAATATATTTTAGTGCTAAATAAAGGAGAAATATAACAAATTTGCCTTGAGTACCCTTGATTGTGAGAAAAGAAGCTCTAACCTATTCCCCAGTCCATTTTTTAAATATAAGAATCAAAACTGACTAAATTTAATTCCGTCACTTATTCCTATCCATCCTGTTCTGAAAATGCCAGGGAGAAAGGGAGTTCCTGGATAATGAAACTTCAGGAGAAATTCCTAAAAGAGCAAGAGAGGGCTTAAAGAAGAGAAATAGAGTGGAAAAACTACACATTTAATATAATATGTGAATGTAATCATGGGGAAATCTCCCTAAGAAAGCTACATGATTCATTCTATAGTAAGTACTATCTGCACTTCCAGGAAAAATGGTGACCTAAGGACATCTATGTAGTTCTCCCATTAAATACAAAATAGAGAAAAGGTGGTATCAGTGACAGAAAGTAGGGCCCAAGGGCTTCAACTCCCTTCCCATGCCCTACTGTGACAGCCCAACCACTGAGCGAGTAGTGTAAATGTGTATCAAGCAGACATTGGATATGTGAAAGAAGATAGCCAGAGACTGCAAGGCACAGCCTGCCATAGTGCTTCTGGGTGTGGATAGCCTGCTCTTCACTCGGGGATAATTAGAGAGAAAAGGATTCTCCTATATAAATGAGAGAGAATATCATGCCAGGTACAGAGGAAGAGAATAATATTGATAAAGGCATCACAGAAAAAAAAATGCAAAACATTGCTCAGAAAGATTCTCTGTGCCTTCAAAAACACAGAATGTGAAATAAAATATGAGATGAAGAAATAACAAAATGAAATGAAATATGAACTGTTAAAGGGCAATAGATAAAATAGTCCTCCAAGGGAACAAAATCTGTTAGAGACATCAAAATCTCTATCAGAAGAGAAGAAATAAAACAGAAGTTTACACCACATAAATGATACGAAGGACAGAAAACAGAGATCCAACACAAGAACGATTATTAATTTTTAAAGAAGAGTCCAGAACAGACAGAAAAGAAGCGATAAGAAGGTAATCATCACATATTCCTGAACTGAAAAAGATATGAATGTCTGGAAGAAATGGATGGACCATATACAAGGTAACGTGGCCAAAGAAAGACCAGCCCGTAGATAGATTTGAGGGGAATAAAATTAAATTTCAGAAGTAAAGAACAAACACAGAATCCAAGCAGAGAGAAAAGTTAACCTCAGGTTTGTTTTCTTTAACCTTAAAAACCAAAGGACCATGGTGCAATATCTACAGTTTTAGGGAAAAGTCTGGGTCTCATGATTTCATAATCAGCCAGTTTACATGAATAGTCATTTACATACAAATGTTGAAAGATACATACACCTAGATTAATCTCACACACAGAGGAGCTCTGACCTCCTGTGCTGCCCCTCCAGCCCACTCCAGGCATCTTGGCTTCCTTGAGATCCTTTGAAACAGCAAGCTCACTCCCCCCTCTCACTTAATATGCACAGTGTTAGCTGGTGCAAAAGAACAAATAATAATATCAGTAAAAACAGTACAAATATTGGAAAAAGGAGACCAAACTGGTAAAATTTTCAGGTCAGCAATATTTATCAAAAACTCAAGAGATGAAATGTAACTCTGTACCCCATAAAAATGTATAATCAATACATGTCAATGAAAACTTTTTAAAAAATAATTTATGAAATATGAAAACTAATAGGAGACTTCAATAAGGAGAAATACAGGATCAATTGCTTTTCTTCTCTAAATGGCAATATAAATTCATGCTTCTAAAGTTCCTCAGTTTTAAATACATAGCAATGAAACTTTATAAAAGGCTAATTCAAAATAGCCTGATGTTAAAAAAAAAAAAAAGATAAATATTCTGTGGATCTGAAACACAAAAGGGTTAAATAAATAAGTGGTGTTGAAGCTGTGGGTCTCCTGAGTTCCAGATGCAGAGACAGGCAGAGGAGGCTGGGAATCCAGCTCCTGAGTTTCCCCCAGACTAACTACAGTGTACCAGGTTGGTAGGGAATGGGAGCCCAGCTTCCTACATGAAACCTACTGCTGCCCTGAGGATTTCTCTGTCATGTGATAGGTGCAACCCAGATACCTGAAGCAAGTGCAAGTGCAATTTCCAATAGGATTTGGGGAGGGAGGAGCATGAAAAGAATTTTTCAAAATGATTATAAAATGTATGTGAAGAGAAATGGCAAAAAGAAATACAAGGGAAAATTTTTTACAAAAAGTATACAAGGTTTGCCCTGCAATTTTCTTAAAATATATTATAAAATTATGTTATTAAATAACATAGATTTCCAAAAATAAAAATAAATCGGCCCATCACATACATATAATAGTTTAATATACAAAGGTAGCCTTTAAAGCTAACGAGATGCATTTTTTCAAGAATCAGTCAGGAAAACTATTTACCATCCTAGGAAGAGGAAAATATTGGCAGATTTTTACCACTTAAAATTTTTAAATATTTGTATATCGAAGCACTATGAACATTATTAAAAGTCGACTGGCATAGTAGAAAAATATTTCCAATGTATTTGACAAATGATCAATATTTATAATATCAAAAGACCTCTTATAACTCCGCAAGGGGTGGAAGCTGCCAAGCCTCCACAGCTCTTACATTCTGTGAACCGGCCGAATTCACACCAAGTGGACATCGCCAAGTCTTCCAACTTGTATCTGCCGAAGCTGTGGGTCCAGCAGCACTTGTGGCCAATTTAGCTATGGCTGGAGCAGCCGAGGAACACTGTGCTGGAATTCAGAGAGCAGTTCCCAAGGACGCCACAAGCAGTGAGCCCATGGAGGGTGCCCTGGGCCTGTTTCTCAAAACCATTCTGTCTTCCTAGGCCTCTGGGCCTATGATGGGAGGAGTAGCTTCAGGGATCTCTGAAATGCCTGCAAGGTCTTTCTTCCATTTTCTTGATGATCCCTCCCTTCTTTCTTGATCTCCTTAGAATATGGTCACTGGGTTACACCCTTGGTTTTCTTTCCCAAAGACACATTTTACTCTTTACATGGCCAGGCTGAGAGTTTTCCAATTGTCTACCCTCCGCTTCCCTTTTAATTATAAATTCCAAGTTTATATCATGCCTTTGCTGCCATAACTCAACGTAGGCTGTTAAAAATAGTCACACAGCTGCCTGAATGCTTTGCTGCTTACAAATTTTGTCTACCAAATACCCTCGTTCATCACTTTTAAGTTCCACATTCCATAAAATTTGGGGGCATGAACTGAATGCAGTAAAGTTCTTTGCAACTCTATAGGAAGGGTGACTCTTACTCTGGTTTCCAGTAAGCTCTTCCTCATTTCCATCTGAAACCTCCTTAGAATGGTTTTTAGTCTGTATTTCTATCAGCGTTCTCATCACCACCTTTACCCAATTCTTTTTTTTTTTTTTTTTTCCTTTTTGTCTCTTTTTTTGTGACTGGCAACAGATTGCAACCCTCAGTGTCGCGCCCGTACCAGACCGGGACCGGCAACGGGATCGCAACCCTCGGTGTTGCCCCTGCACCTCACTCAGCCAGTGAGCCGCCGGTCTGTATGTGGGATCTGAACCCTCTGCGGGAGCGCCGCTGCGCTTCCCAAGCGGCGCACTGTAGCAGTGCGCCACCGGGCCGGCCGCCCTTTAACCAATTCTAAGAGGTTCCAAACTTTCCCTAGTCTTCTTGTCTTCTAAGCCCTCACCAGAATCTAGGCTTTCTCTAGCCTACTCCTTCAAATTCTTCCAGCCTCTGCTCATCAGCCAGTTCCAAAGCTACTTCTACATTTTTGGATACTCATCATAAGCAGCACCCCATGTTTCAGCATTTGTTTTCTGTATTAGTTCGTTTCTGTGGCTTATCAGAGAATATCTAAAACTAGATAATTTATAAAGAAATGAAATTTATCTCTCACAGTTTTGGAGACTGGGAAGTCCAAGGTCCAGGGAACACATCTTGTGAGGACCTCTTTCTGGGTGGGAACTCTCTGTAAGGTCCCATGGCAAGATAAGGTGTCACATGGAGAAAAAATGGGCTGAGCAAGAGAGCTAACCTTCTCACTCACTCTTCTTATAAAGCCATCAGAACCACGCCCATTACTCTATAAATGGATCAATCCATTCATGAGGGCACAGTCCTCACAATCTAATCACTCTTAGAGGTCCCACCTTTCAAATACCATAACCAGATTACAATGGGAGTCAAGTTTCAATGTGTTCTGGTGGGGACATTCAATCTGCAGCCTGGCCTGAACTGTGTTCCATGCCAAATTCATATGTTGAACCTCTAATCCCCAAGTACCTCAGAATATGACTATATTTGTAGATAGGGACTTTAAAGAGGTGATCAAGTTAAAACGAGGTCATTAGGGTGGGGCCCTCATCCAGTCTGACTGATGTCCTTATCAGAAAAAGAAATTTGGAGACACAGAGCGACAGGAAATGTGGACACACAGAAAGACAGCAAATATGTACATGCACAGAGGGACGACCATATGAACACACAGAGAGAAGACAGCCATCTGCAAGCCAAGCAGAGAGACTTTGGAAGAAACCAAACCTGCCAACACCTTGATCTTGGACTTCTACCCTCTAGAACAGTGAGAAGATGAATTTCTGTTGCTTAAGCCACCCAGTCTGGTATTTTGTTATGACAGACCTAGCAGACTATTATGAAAGACAGCAACGAATGGTAATACTCATTGAGCCTAAGGGCACTGCTGGTGAGTGTATAAATTGATTCCACTGTTCTAAAGGGCAATCTGCATCACAGAGCAATAGTTCCTAGTGCTCATGTTCTTTTCCCCAGAAATTCTACTGAGGAAATTTATCCTAAAAAAACCATAGCGATATACAGAAATTATATGCATAAGGAAGTTCATAGTACCAAAACTACACACAAACACAAATATATATATATATTAAAGGTAATATATAAAGGTTCATCAAATGAGTATATATAGATAATGGTACCCTAGAGTGGCATCCATTTAAAAAGCGTGCAATACGAGAATATTTAATAATATGGGAAACACACACAACATATGGTTGAGTGAAATATTCAAATTAGAACATTTACTGAATGATCACAATTTTTAAAAACTATTATCATTTTTTGCTGTACTTAAGCAAACAGATTTATGATATATATAAAAATGCTGATAGTTATCTCTGAGTGATATAGCTATAGATTTAAATTTACATTTTGTATTTTAAAAATTTTATAAATTAATCATATGTTAATTTCATAATGATTTATTGAAGGCACCCAGCTCATAAGGGAGTCTACAAGGCAGACCCTCTTAACATCTCCCTTAGCCTTTATGAAACCTCACAGTAATACTGAAACCAAAGTATCAGAAATAAAATATTAGAAAGTTTAAAAGTATGCATAAAATCAAGAAAATATCAAAAATAAAGTATCAGAAATAAAATAAGATCAGATGATTTTCTACTAACTAGAAGGCAAATAAAACTATTAAAAGATACAATCAATGGCGTACACATGCTTTGCCCACCTGAAGGTCGGTAAGAATATCTTTTCTCTCTCTCTCTCTCTCTCTCTCTCTCTCTCTCTCATCTCTATCTCTATCTCTATCTCTACCTCTATCCTACCTACCTTCTGTTTAAGAATGCAAGGTCCATGCCAAGCAGAAAACTATTCCTCTATCACTTTGGAAAAGCTTTATATAGCAGGCCTTCACTTCGTCATACATTACTCCATGAAAAGCTCAATGTATTCTCCGAATACCATGAAGTTAAACTTTATTTAAAAATTGAACAAACTAAAGCATGTGAAAACTTAAATTGCTCTTCTGATAAATTCCTGGGTCAAGTAGGAAATCAAAGCTTTAAAAAAAAAAATCAATTAATGTATTCAACCATATTAGCAGGCTTAAAAAGAAATAGCACGTTATTATTTTAATTGACACATGAAAGTCATTTGACAAAATTTAACACCTATTTATGATAAAAGAAAAAAACTCTAACAAAAAATAAGAATAGAGGGGAGCTTCCTCAACTTGATAAAGTGAATCTATGAACAAACAAAATCTATATAGCTAACATTATACTTGATGATGAATGACGAAATGCTTTCTTCCTACAATCAGAAACATTGCAAAAAGAAAACCAAAGCTTTAATTACGCAGTACTTAGCTAATAATTGAAATGATACATGGTCAAAGCTACATTCAGAGGAAAAGTTACATTTCTAAAAGTTTTTATCACTAAATAAGAAAGGGTGGAAACATTAGAAGCAAACACTTAATTCTAGAAACTAAGGGAAAAGAACAATAAAAAAATTTAAGGAACGCAATAAATAAAAAGCAAAAAAGATGAGGGCAGAGGCTAGTGAAATTGAAAACTCAAAACAGTGTACTTGATAAATTGAACCAAGTAAGTTAATTTTACATACATCTAAAGTATTAGAAAAACTAACAGAAAAAAACACCACTGTAAAATCTTAAGAATGCAAATACGTAAATTTACAAAAGATTTATTTATTTTTATTTATTTATTTATTTATCAATTTATTTATTTACTTATTTCGAATATTCATGAGATACAAAGCTGATTGTCCCCCCTCCTGCCCATGATGTGGGGGCCAGATTCACATTGGGGACATACCCCTTACCGGAAATTGCTTTTGTACCCTTTGTCCCCTTCCAATTATCCCCCAATCTCCCTCCCCCTCCCCCTCCCCCCTCAACTCCAATTTGTAGCCCTAGGAATGTTCCCTCCCTCTGTTGGATCAGGGCACTGCTGTGGTTGTTCTTTCCTGCCTTCCTTTCTCTCTTAGCTCCCACAAATGAGTGAGCACATGTGGTATTTATCTCTCTGTACTTTGCTTGTTTCATTCAACATGTTTCTCCAGGTTCATCCATGTTGTTGCAAATGGGAGTATTTCATTCTTTTTTATGGCAGAGAAGTATACCATAGTGTGTATATACCACAGTTTCCTTATCCAGTCATCTACTGATGGAC